>NW_019214378.1:104710-229290 GCF_002532875.2 Varroa jacobsoni | reverse complement strand
TATGTATGTATGCATAGTAGAAATAACGCACAAAAAGCTAAAAAAAGACAAACACTCGGAAACAATGCTTGTCGCTCATGTAAAACTGTTCTTCCGTAATAACACACGCACGAAGTGTTCTATCCTGGACGCTCAACGGAACACTGCACTGAACACCGTGGGAACGGTGTTCTTCACATCATTAACCCCGGATCGACCGTCTTTAGTCTACATATAACTAGTCGTATAGGCGTTTAAGGAACAAATAGAAACGTGTTCCACTGTGAGCATTTTGTTGAGTATAAATATTTGGATAGTGTCATCTCTTCCAGTCACTTGTTTTGCGCCATAAAAAAAACTTTATTAAAACAAATATAGGTTCAATCTGATGGTCACGTGCTGTTGTGGCTGCGTACTAGACGGTTCGACAAACACTCGCCACTGCATAATGAGGAAATATGGTGGGCTCTTAAAGTGTACATAGCATTTCAATATGCATTGCCTTCTGGTATGTTGCGCGGTCTATATCGACAGCGTCTAACAGCTCTCAAGCTTCGTGGTCGTATGGAAGCTCTTTATTGTGCCGAAGCTAAGTCGCTAAGGGCACCTTCCGTCGAGGCGGTCTGTTTGTGCAGGGGTGGAGTTTTTGCACAGGCATCTTTTCGACGAAAAACATCGAGAAATAAATGTAGAGAACGCGGAGTCACTGTTTTGACAACACGATATCACAATAAATACGTATAGATATTACTCTATATGGTCTATGCATAGCGATATATCAATGTTTAAGGCAAATCCATGCACTCGTAGGTGCATAGACGCATTACACGAATTGTGCTAGCACGATCCGGTTAACACATTGAAGAGTTTACTTTAAACGCTGCCGAGCCCTTTCGAGTAAATTCGATTGCAGCGTTTCCTCAAAATGAACAAAAGGAAAACAGATAGTAACCCGGGAAATTTTGAATAGCGATTTGACTGCGGCTAGCGGAAATGTAAAGACAATATGCCAACCCGGGTGATCTTTGCGCCACTTAACAATACAGAGTTCCGTCTAAGAAGCTACTGCTCGTAAGCTAACGTGATTCACGTATATATAAATAGATGGAAAAACATTTTAGTTCATCCTTCATATTTGCTATGCGAAACAGTTTATAGGTATCGATAGCGTGTAAAACTACGGAACGATTACATCAGGCAGTTGATTTGCAGCGGGCAAGGCAAACGTATCTATTTCAAGACCTGAACTTTCATGCGGAATAATATTTCAGGTTGACATTCATAACTTATATACATATGTTACTTATCTTTAGGCGTAACTCAAAAAAGTATAGCCAGTAAGGAAACAGTTTATAACTTAAAGTTGTCTTTCGTGTCCGGTTGCAAAACATCACCGCTTATTTTCACTTTCATGTTGCGGAATACGATCATCGAACGTTTTCACCCTACTTATCAGCTTGGGTTCCATTTCAAGCAAAAGCAGTACACGCCTCGTAGCACTGACCAAGTCGCGTTTGGTAGGCCCTGCCCGGACGCGTGCTCGAATCCTTGCGAGAGCAATGCCTCAGGCTTCATGCCTAGAAAGCTTACGGCCTGTCGTCGAAACAGGCCGGCCCCTAACCATGCCCGATTGGACAGTCCAATTTGCAGTCCATCATGGCCTTGTTCACTGGCCATTTTCTTGCAGTACCCAGGGCTACGGCGTGCGCTATTTCAATGTTCGTTATCTCGCTCACTTACAATACGTGTCTACTAATCGAATCGTGAGGGCTTCTTGGGGTCCATCGGACCGAACCACCCATGTGTTGTTTTTGCTGCTGGCCGCAGCACTACAAAACTAAGATAGCCAAAGCTATCTACAACCGCCACCGCTAATTCTGCTGCCATAACGATTAATGCGGCGTTACAAGGAAAGATTGCTTAATACTAGATATTTGTTTTATCGATCATAATCATTATTGTTATATGTCGGCTTCGCTCTCGCCGTAGCTGTAACTTCAGCCTTATGCTCCGTTGTCCGTCTTTTCTTAGCAAAGGCCATTTGTCGTCGAAAGTAATTTACTAAAAGGCGAACACCTCGTGTTACTATGCTTACGGCAAACAGAATGCGATGCTAACTTCGTTCGACACTGCGATGAAGATGAACTGCCGAAGACCTGACGCATCCGTTACGTCGGGTGCGAGCTTAATGCAAGAAAGATCTGCAGCTCATGATTGGGTTATGGCTTCCTCGGAATACAAACGGCTTCCGGGCTGGAGCCCTTCAGCGCAAACCGGTAGCCAATAGTGTTCGATTTGTGCATAGATAATTGACAAGGCGGCAGCCACAGAGTAAGCTAGCATAAGGGACGAGCATCGAGTGCGCAGATCGTCACGTTGGTAAAAATCATCTGATCCGAATGGTTCTCATCGATTTTGTGATAAAACATTGTTTTCTGGCGAGATTTCTCTATTTGCTGTTCAGACAGCTTTGCGTGTCAGCATTTGTGGCTACCGCAACTTTCAGTTAAATAGAGACACGAACACAGATTGCCCATAGGCACATATTCACACTGGTCTACCTTAGTCACTATTAACTTTAAGTAAAATATTGACGGCGGCATAAGCGAAGCCATTAGATTCCACTTACAAAGGAATACAATATTGAACTCAGCTCGTAGTGTCCCTTAATTCCAATAATACTCATAATTGAATAACTTCCCTTTTTTCATATCGTTACTATGTGGTCAGCACCTATGAGCACCTCTGATAACCCTTGGCGCCAATTATGATTTACTGTTTATTATTACACAAATATTCTCTTCATATATATTGTCGTTGTACAGAGTGTCCTACCACGCTCCCGTCCGAAGCTTGTTACAAAACCATGCATTTCGCCACCTCATACATTGAAACTTAGCTCACATAGACACATCCATAATATGTACCCTACGTGCTCACAGCTTCCCTTTGTCACCTCACTACACAACTGAGTTTTCACGTTGACAAACACTTTAGCGCCTGTTCCTGGGACTCGTAGAGAGAAAGCAGCCAGACAGCAGCTCTGGCAGGAGAACCGATTCCGGACATACGGATCGCAGGACCTCTAACCAGTTAGAATATGGGGAGAACGTACGAGAGCGATGTCCGCAATGTGCTCCTGTACCGTACCAGCGTCACATAACGAAGAGACTGGCGTGACGTCCCTTTGCTACAGCCGACGTTATCGCTGACCATCGTTGCCCAACCAGCATCAACCCAAAGGCTACTCAGAGTCGACCCAGAATTCCCCGTGGTGGATCAGTGTGGCCCACATATCATCTCCGGGAGCCACACAAAGACCGCCGGACGGACCAGCCGAGTTACCGACCACCACCATAATGGAATGCCATCTCGCGTGCGTGGTACAACACTCATCTAGATGTCATTAGTAATTAATTAGGTTTTAAAAGCTAAAACTCCATTAGTCTTACCGCTTCGGCTGTGGTACGCTCGTATGGCGGTCCAATGGCAAGACCAGCCAATGATGTTTTCTAGTATGCACCAGGATGCTAACGCCCAAAAACTGAATGAGGTTAGCAAATAGGAGAAGAGGAAACGGAAAGACTCCCACGGGATCTCGTACTAATTTCTACAAGTATTTAGAGTCCATCTACGCATACGTCGTTGCATATCTTCACGGTTCTCCATGGGCTTTATTCGATCATTTTAGAGAAATTAGCGGATGTGTAAGCTATCTGGCTATAGAACGTTCACTAACAGACGTCTTCAGCACTGTTCTACGGGGTACTGCGGTTAATTCAGCCAGCTTGGGGAAACCAATGTATTTTTCAATTCGGGCTGCAGATTAATTAATAACGCATAAGATATACCTACCACAGTCAAATATAAGCTATAGCGCGTTAATCGGATACATCTGCTCAGGCTACGTTGCTCAGGGTGTAATTATCAATTTATGGATTTGTGCGTAGGTGTTTGCTTTATCACGCTACATATGGAAAGTACCTACGTAGGAGCGACCACTTTAGACTTTCTGTTCATCTCTTGTCTGAACAATAAGAGTTTAGTGAGATATTGGCAGAATTCGGTTGCCAGCAAATTCATTGGCTGAAACGTAAGACGTACTTTCAATGCGATCCTGTGTACGACGATATAGTAAAGTCTATCGAATGAGCGCTCGTGCACACTTCGTGCATGAAACCTCTGAAATCGAGTCCAGACTACAATGATATCTCATTGTTAGTAAAGTCATGATATACGAGTGTGAAATACTGCCTTAGTGGGACAGAAAAATCAAATCGCATATATATATATATATATATATACATACAACGAAAATGCAAGAATATCAACGGGCTTGCGACCCGTTACTTTTGAGGCATCCACCGGGTCTCGCGTGCAGCTTGCCTTATAGGAAGGAGATTCTCAAGCAATGGATTATTTTGAATAACACTAGTTAAACTTCATGCCCGACGTTGCACTCAAACATAAACCCTAAACTATGTCATCGCAGTTTGCCGTCCAACGGTTTATGTTAGCCTAATATGACGGCCTGGGAAAGGATAACTCTCCATAATTTACCAGTGAACAACATCATTCCAGGGATCTCCGTATCTTCTTGTCCATTGATGCTTCAGGAAAGCTGTAATCAGCCAATCGCTAAATAATGGAACACGCCGGGAAAAGTTTTTAGCGATGCGGAAAGTCAGGGTGAAACGTTAATTTAATGGCAAAAAAATTGCCGTTTGCCAACGCGAAAGGAGAATGTGACATTGATTTTACCCCATCTTCTTGTCGCATTTAGCGTGTAGATTAGAAGGACGATCGGTGGCAGATGCCCCGGGAAATAGCACTCGTTTCTAGTAGCGGTACAGGGGCGAACGGTCTCTTTATTAAGCAAGTGGGTCTGCTATAACTAGCCTGCCTAAAATAGATGAAAATCCTTCTAGAGCAGTAGGCGTTATTAGTTAGTATTGCGTTGTGTACGATACATGCGTATGTACAATAGAATAAAGACGACTTCTTTAACATAGTACTACCAATTTACTGGAAATGGAGCGCCACAATGCTGACAGCTGTATCGTCATGCTGACAGATTTCGTTTAATATATCGCGGCTTGACAAAGGCTGGAAGATCAATGACAATTGGCTGATCGCACAAGAAGTATCATTTCTTCTAGACTATAAATAGATGTTTATAGATATTGTATTTATTCAGCACACTGATCTTAATCTACTGAATCGGTTCGGCCACCCCTATATAGTTGGAGCTGAGTAATTATGTTAGATAATTTATTAATACTATGGCAATGATAAACCAGTGTTTCCGCAAAACTTAGTAATCCAGGTTACGCGATATATAAATACAAGATGGCGTCCTACTGGTTAGCTAGCTGGTATCGTGAATTCGTGCGTCCTTCTTCTCCGTTTGGTACAGAGCGATAATTGGCAGAAGCCTGTCTATAGTCAAGACAGGATTCGAGAACTACTAGCGCCAGCGTCGTCTAAAATGTATAACTGGAATTGATGTCGACAAGGTTAGAAAACAAAAAATCGCAACAAAATGCATTGCTCATTTATACCTGGGTAGCATTTATCTCAGGATTATATCTATCGCAGACTAACGTGGCAGAAAAACAGTAATCTAAACATCTGGTCCCATAATCAGACATACTCACAGGCACTACAAGCACCGTACACACCTCTTGTTCTATGGCAACGTATTTCGGTCTACAGAAACAATGACGAACTTCAAAAAAACGAAAACCGATCTGTAATATTATTCCTTCAGACCCAGCGATACTATTCTATATTATAACAAATAGACTTCTATCATCCTTGCGATCGGCCTCGAGCCCTCAAGATATACCCTATTCGGCCAAAAAAGTCATGTGCGACAGATAATATGGCTTTCCACGGGGAGTGTTTTGGCTGCTGGCCTAATCGCCATTCCTACGGTTTCGCTGCCAAACAACTACGACAGAGTAACGTACAAAATAATTGAGAATCTATCTATTATATTTAACTTTCACCAACATTTACATGTGGTTGGCGCGTTTCTTTTGTTTATACGGCATACCATTTTGCCTGTCTGTTTCCCTGTTTTACTATACCATCGTGGACTAAGCTATACGATAGCCTGGAACGTGTAGCCAATACAGCCGATAGATCCTCACGCTACAGGGACACGGCAGTCGTTCGCTTCGTAAAAAGAGGTTGGTACGCCTCGGGCTGTTTTGCTTAGTCTGAGAGCACATGGGTTCGTTTAGCATTGCTAATGTTGTATTTTTGTCCTCAGCACGTTAGTGCTACTCTGCCGAATCAATATAGATAAACGTTCATAGAGGAGCGGCAATCATCCGACTTGCAAGAATATACATGTAGTCCTTAAGACTGTGTCAAGAGATCCCGCCTTGGCGAGCTAAAAACAAACGCTCCGTGGAAAATTTGGTTAAGAAAATAGCGAAAGCAATGGGATCTAACATATACCAAACGTAGCGGGTTCAAGCAGTCGGAGATTGTTGAAAACCGAAACGATCTACTGTACCGTTCTACCTATTGCAAATCATATTGTTAATAGTGAAGATTTAGATATCGCTTTGGCGAAGAGTTTTCCATCAGAGATTGCGAAAGCACAAAACCGTTCGCCTCTGTCGCCAAACTTTGCTTTTGGAAACTGTGTCGCACTGGCTTCCGCATAGATATTTGTGACTGCAACATCAAAGGGCGACAAAAGAGCAAAAGCGTTGATTTTTGGCGTGGGCCTATTTGTATAACGATTATGAGACAGGTAAGATCGTACTAGCAGCATCGGCGTAGCTTATTTCCGAGCATCGTAAACGAGTTTTAGTCTTGCGGTGGATAGCAATATTTTTGGGCTGTTTTTATTGTCGTAGTGACCTGTTGTCGTTGATTTGCGAGCGCAACAGTTCGTCAAAGTCCTGACTGGCTGGTAGTGATGTATCCTAGATAAAGCGGGACAGAACATCATGCTCAAGGCTTTCACTGGCGTTCAAACGTCAGAAGGAGTAAAGGATTGCAAGTGGCCTGCAAAACAACTGCTCTTCTGACAGGACGATAGGGTTTAACTTGGTGGTCGATATGCTCCGAACAACACCAGCGACGAAGCGTTGTTTTATTAAAAAAGGCTTTGAGAAGAAACACAGTTCAGGATGAACGCTCTTACGTGTCAAGTCGTTTTTGTAGGATTTTTCGTGAAGAGAGGAGGTACTGCGATGGACTAAAGCATCGAAATTCGTTACCATACGACAGATTGCAGTACGAACCAGAGTGGGCATTTCTAAATTGACAGAGATTATTGCCTATCGTCTACGAGTACGGTCAAAAATGGAACAAGAACAGGCTGTTCATGTTGACTTTACCTCCTATCGTTACGTGCTCGAATACTATAGGAAATAAGCGATAAGGGAAAGCTTACGGGTTTTTAATGCTACTGTATCCCGAAGCGTTACTAGAATCTTAAGTCTAAATGCAAAGTACATTTTTTTTAGAGCGATAATATCGACTTTGACAGATTTGGCAGGAACATCACACCAACGACGTTAAACCTAATGTTCTTATTAAGGTTTCTGTTTAAGCCTGCCATGTGTTCCTAAAGCAAAAGAGGCTTATTGAGGTATATATGCAGGCATAGCGTAGACATCATGGTTGTGTTCATAATGGCGTGGTTTCAATGATTTTTCGTATAAAACCTAGCAACACGGAAGGTGTTCGAAGTCGAACGTGGCCGTACTTCGCTTTCTAGTCGTGGCGGCCAGCCGAAGGCAGTACCGAAAATAAGACACACATGGTATTACATTCTAGCAGTTTTCAAAAAGATATTGAAGGGCGACAAAAGCCTAGATGTTTTCTAGGTAAATTCCCAGTAAGAGACGTCGACATAAAGCCGAAAAAGCTCTCGTACAAGTGCTGAACTTAACTCTGCTTAAAACAGTATTGACACTATCTCAAGACAATTACGGTTTCACCAGTAAAAAATAGTTGGGCTTGGTCAAAGCCGATGCTGGGCCCGGTTGAGTATCGAAGTATCATCTATGCGGGTAACAGCTCTTCAATCTAGTGTTTTGGCTCTTGCTCCTACTTTTTTTCCTATCGTAACAGCGTGTCCGTTTTAGGTAGGCGTATACCGGCAACACAAGCGTCGGGTTGCAAAGCACAACCGTTGAGTGTTCTATGTGTAATCGATTTTCATTATCAATCATACATAGTGAGGGTTTCATGTCCTTAATGTCCTCTTAACATATCAACCTGTTTACTAATTGAATACGGTACTCAAATGTACTAAGTAAAATTAGCAATGTCCGGAATTGCGATGCTGCATAGTTTCTTGGCATTCCCAGTTGTTCAAGCGTACCAATGACTATAGTACCTCGACCCTTTAAAAATGCGACCTGAGGCATTCCGTCTAATTGTTTTCCTTCTAGATCGTGGTAGCTCCTATGATAAATGACTCGAAAATTTCCGCGAATGTCAATACATGCCTTAAAGAAGGTATGATACTGTTTTTCTTATTGCTATTATGATTACTCTGTCTGAGTGAAACGTCAGGATAAACTTACAGACTAGTCAAATATGGCCATAGCACAGATGTAGAGCTACAAAACAAAAATCATGAATATGAATGAGGGGCTCAACATGTGATAACTAAGGCGATTAACAGTTAAAACTGTGAAGTTAAACAGCAGATGAGGTAGTAACGTGTAAACGGAAACTTGTAAACCTCTTTAGTTAAATGATTTTTTTAGGATCATCATGATTAGCTGTTAAAAATTATGTCCAGACATTTTGCTTCTTACAAAATTATGGCTTCTTTGTTCTGAAGAATCTACAGCTTCGAGCTATACTGAGAACAAACGCATATTTCATGAGCCCGTAACCATGTGGGTTCACCGAAAGACCAACGTTTTGACAACAAGGTTTTGAGTATAGCCGGTCCCGCTACAGAAAGCTAAACGAAAGTTGAACAAATGAAAGGAGGTTCCAAGACGGTCTGAATTATCGAACCGCGCTGGCTATACCTAACAGCATGCACAAGCATCCCTAAGTTCCTCGCTGTGAGTCACGAAGGGTGTCCGCTTCTATAATAGCATACGTGCCGCGAAGAGATATCATAATAAGATAATAAGTTGACAGATTCAAGACATGATAACATTGCGCGATGCGTGTTCTAGCCCGTCGAGCCCATTTGTATGGACCTGATTGCAGTTCCTTAGCTGATAACTTTGGTTTGATAAAAAACAAAAACCCATATTACTATTATTGTTGTCATTATTATATTAGGTGATAACTGTGTACTGATAGTCGTCAAACGTTTATTCTAGAATGATAAGTAATGCACACACATACAGATAAACACATGACAATTACTTTACGAACGTGATATCTATTGAACGACCTGATCGTAGAAAATCTATGCATTTAGCTTCGTGGTAACAAGCCGACCATTATGAATAGGTCGTAGAAACCATTTCATAAATTTTACTAAATAGGTTTGCTGCGTACGCGTATCGTTTACCCTATAAACGTTTCTGCTTGATAGCTCCATACCTTCCGCTGCCTCTGTAATTGCAGATCTCGCAGAGAAGTATAGACATCTCTTTATTTGTGAGAAGCAGAAAAACAAAACTCTACAAACAAGATATATACGCATATGAAATGCTTGATTATACACTTATCATATACGGATTCACTATTTGACTATATAATGTATAATCAAAATTGTCAAACGAGGAGTACCGGCACGAACAATTATCTTAAATGCTCTACCTAAACCTATTGCGTGTCTGCACATCGTCTAATATATTCTTATGCATTGAATCTAACAACGTAGACCTGTTATATGCTGGGCGTTCTTTGACGAGACACATACCGAGTTACGGGATAATGTTGATCAGCAGAAAAATATATACGGAACTTCTCTTTATGAAAGGGGCACAGAATCTGATAAAGAGAAAAAAAAAATAAATAAAAACACATGGCACGCTAGTAATGTCACACACTAACTAACGAAATATATACGGAAATTATAAATTGAGCATATTAGAAACGAGAAATGAAGACAAAAACGCTTCTGCGTATATTTCACAATAATTGTTAGTACTGTAAGCGCGGATTATTTTGAAAGTGGCATTAGTATTTCTAACGTTTCATTTAATTTACTACGTGCCGAGCTACTACGCTTAGAGAAATCGTCACGGGTAGCGTATGAAGCTAGGAAGCTCGGCGATGTCTCGCTTGGGCGTTGCGGTCGTTTGTAAAGCTGAAACGTTATAATCTTCGATTCTTCAACAGCTGTATGCACCAAATGACTGCTTCACTTGTAGCGGTAGGCGATCAAACGATAAAAACCTCGTCTGTGACTTTGACGAACGAGGACCACTTTGACAATATTTAATATTATTAATTTATGAGTATATTTAACATGAATATCTCCTCATCAACTCGAATTCCAATAAAAAGGTAGACGGAAAGACTCGTTGATTAGTATTCGTGCACGACATGAATAAAATCGGCCTTAACGATAGCTGCAACAAGTTGACAAAAACCTGAAGCACTCGGCACTAGTTAGAAAACCGGTAACTTAACTAATTTGGACTTATTGAAATCCACGACATGCCCTAATAAACCACACCTATACCTGTGAATAATGTGACTGATGGTTTGAGCGTACAGAGCTACAGAAACAACCTTTCTTTCCCGGAGGACTGGAGAAGAGACTTCAAGCTTGATGCGCGGGTCACCATACACCAACTTCAGATGACACAGTCGCGTGATGGCAGTGGGATCGGCTATTCGGTCACGAACGCGGACAGCCGAAACGATAAAATTTAGTTAATGCATATATGATTGAGCGTGAGTCAACTGATGAGCCTACCTTAATGAGGTCTCTCTTGAACATAAACATTAGGGGTTGGAACGGAGTAATGTATGTGGGAGAAGAGCCGGTTGAGAGAATCCAGTGATCAACGAAAATACGATCCAGAAGCATTTTTGAGTGTAATAAGGAACTTATCACAATCTTATTGCCGTAGTGATCCGACAAACCCCATTAAAAAAATACCCGAATTCATAGTCTCCGGAGAACACGTGAGCGGTTATCAGCCTAAGCTCTGTTAATTATCAGTATCTACTTGCCAAACAGAGGACGTAACCCGTAACACCTATTTTTATATCTTACCTTAAATGCTTACGATTCAAGACATCAACTCTATATCCTATTTCTAGTTTCTTTCATATATATATATATATATATATATATATATATATATATTCATTATTGAATTACTTCAATAACAAATTTTACAAGCTAGACAGTTGATTTTGTTCGAGGCATGTTTTTCGGAGCAAGCAGAAGAAGTGATTTTTACATATCCTTTAATCACTCCTACCCGGTTTCCGTTGGGTAACAGTAACACCGGCGCACAGACCGAATCGCAGACATTAGGTAGTTGATCGACCACGAGAGTGTACGTAGTTTATAATAACCACTAAGCGTAACAAGGAAGAAATTATTCTTCATTTGTTTTCGCCCTATTTCTCATCCGCCTCCCCTGACGTCACCGCCAATGCGCATGCATATCCACGTCTATGTCCACGATGATTTGCGACCACGGCCAGCTTCAACAGATAGCGGTACGGAGAATAACTGAGCAGCTGTACAGCGGAAAGGCTAAGTATGGCTCACATAGGGTTGGTGAAAATCGCATGCGTGCACAATATCGACACCGTTCTTGCCAATGCAACATCTAGGAAGTGCCATGTGTTGCAGTTAACAAACGTTTGGTGCCATAGCAGGTACTTAGACACACTCGACAAAACACAACGCACTTTGTAATATAAAATTTAGAAAAATGAACATTACCTTTTGACTTCTTTTGTAATATAGCTTGCGTATAATAACAAACCCAGTCCTGAACTGCATTCAGTACATTAGCACTCCTTCTACATGATAGCACCCCTTTTTTTAAAGTACTCATAGCACTTCATTCTATGTTCGACTCGACACTTCATTTTTTACACTGGTTTAGCGAAGCTAACCAGCCAGAGGTAAACAGGGAACTAGTAACATCGGTAAATCTTACTTTCTCTCGCCACTTTCTAGCTAAATGCTGTGACACGGCCAGAGATTCCCAACAAGGACCAGGCCTGCGTTTAACTTAACTATTAATGTAAGATCTATAATCGAGTAGCGTGGAGGACCGTATTTAAAGCCGTATCGCTTTAAAGCTTTCGGAGACGACGGATAAATCGTCTAGTTCGTCCTGGCTAGGATAGACCAAACTATGCAAAAGACACACTGAACTTCTAATTTTCGGTGAAGGATTTTTCGTCGGTCCTACCGCCATAGCCAAGGATTCCAAAAAGAGAACGTCGGGGGGTTTAAGGGGTGAACGAGAATGAAAGGGTGAACCTCTCAGGAGGTATGGGTGCGACGGCTCCGTTCATTGCCCCGTTTATGGTGGTATGCCGGGGCGTTAATACGGACGATGCAGCCTGTGAGTCTGAGAACTTTTGTTGAAGCAAGAGGAACTCGCAGCAAGGGAAAAAGAGTTCAGGAGAGTTGTATCAGCACGGGTACCTATTTTACCGGTAAAGTTTCCGTGATAGAAAGCTGCTGGCTAGCTTGGTACGGTCAACTGCTATAGGGCCGACAACTGCTTACAACCACTAGTACTAGTTTCAGCGCAGTACACAGCAACTAGTTGGTTGGCCGATGTGAGTAGAGAAAAACTGTACTTTTTCACAGGCAAAGGACTAGCTAGGCAAAGTCTGAGAATTTGGGGGGCGAGAAATAGTTCTTGTGCTTAGGTCCTGAATCAAATTGGAGGTAAATTAGGTAAAGTGTAGAAGCATGAAAAGACTAATGCCTGTCCAGTCAGCTGCTGCGTCAGCATACGATTCGTCATGTGGCTCTTTCGGGCCAGAGAATACGTGTAGCAGATGTCTCCTCTGGAGCGTGCCCCTAACAGGTTACAACCCTCGAACGTCTAAAACTTAAAGCTAAGTGATTTTGACTTGGTATATATTCTCCTCTATCACATGCATGCTCGCTAATATCCAAGAATAGAAGCTAATTAGATTAGATACTTCGAGTGAAAGCGCCATCTAGCGTGGTTATTTGTTTGTGGCCTTATCTATAAATCTGTTTCGTCACTAGTATGATATATGATTTATTTCTTTATGAAGTTTTCTTTATTTCTATGTTTACTTAGTAATAATAATTATAGAATTAAATTAACCTGTGCCCTGATGATAATTCAAACCATATACGCACAAATACCTAAAAAATCTTTACTAAAAGACAAGAAAAGATATATACATTGTCATTTTTGTCGTTCACTCAAACATCAGATCGGCGATTTTTGTCGATATAACAGGCAACTAACCGCCTTTATTTCTACAGCTTGTTGATCTAGTTTTTCCTATCGCTGCCAACGCAAAATCACACCACTAAATCTTAACGCAATAAAGACCAATGACGCGAAAAAACGCTACTCGATTACGGACGACGGACTTTGGTGAAGGGGAGAATCTAGGATGGCCTCAATGAGGTAAAAGTTTACCTCTTGCTTGACCTAGCCGCCAACGAAGCGGCGGTGTCAGACTCCAACACAGAAACAATCGGCTGCACCTGACTAGACGTGCTATGATAGAGGGAGACTTTCGCTACAGATATCGTACACAGAGCTATGTCGTACGTTAGTAACTGATTACGACGACGAGCGTAAGCGGGCCTAGCTTTTTTGCCCTCGTTAGAGCTGCAACATGGTCCGGAGTGCGCTTTCGGTTCCGGCTGGCCAAGGAGACACAGCTCTGAGAATGCTGGGGAGAATGCTGAGAGGGGATGTTGGCGGGCAATTTAAAATGATGAGCGCACGCCGCTGCCAAATGCAATACGGGTAGCTGCTCGCGGGCCAATGCGACCATTTCCTATGGCGGTCTTAGAACACCTGCATGGTGCGGTTATATAATATAACAGCCGAAACGAGGCAGAGCATATTGCCGCTTATAGAGATGGTCGACTATATGTAATGAGTATAATGTTTACGCGGGTGAACACGCTGAAGTTAGAAATAGGAAGCACGGATTGTGGGGAGGTACACCGTTGGAAAAAGCATCCATATTACTATGTCATTTGAAGAACGGATCGGTAGAAAAAAAACTCAGGAACTATTTCAAAAATGCGAATGAAGGCCACAAGGCTTGCTGGTCTTCTGTTTTATGGGTTCTGCCGTCGTAGGGACGTACACGTGAAATAAATTTGTTACACACCGTTGCATTGTAGCACGATTGTCCTTCGCTCTGTGCATGGCCTGTATAGGTTTCAATTCGTTCGTGAGTAGGTCCATGATATAGGGTGGAACAAACATTTCTTAACGGTTTAGGTAAGAGTCACTTTGCAGTTTAAGAGCCTTCGTCATAGATCTGTTGAAGTGGCAGCGAGTAAAAATCCAAACTAAAATTATTATCAGTTAATTTAAAATCTTCTTTTCTGTCAGACTGTTAAGTAAATTTTCTCAGACTTTTCCCTGTACACAGGTACATAAATTAGTACATACATAAGTTAGTATCGTAATAGCTAATAGTGTCGATGAATCGATGTTTGCCGTGGTACGTTCGATACCATCACTTCAAGCGGTCACTGCGAGGTCTGTACAACGTTGCGGGCTCGTTACCGGCGGTATTCGACACTTGGTCATTCGTGCTGATATTGGTATGGGTATCAGTGCACACATCGTAACAATCCCAAAGCAGGGCTAGCAAAATGGGTTTTTGGGATCGAGTGAACTACCGATACCCGATCTCCGTTGATACTAAGTCCGCTCGTCGACTTACCATCTTAGGCGAACTGGGCTAAACCGAAACCCTCTATAAAGGCAAGCTATGGAACTACTTTAGCTGGTGTTGAATTTCAAAGAATAGCTTCTACCCGAAGCATCCCACGTGCTAGTACTTCAGCTCCTGCTACCGAGTGTGATCTCTGCTTGTGCCAGACTCTACTACTATTCCTGCTAATGCTGCCACCCGCTTCCAGTGATACTTCCCGCTGATGTTACTTTCACTTCTAGGCCTCCCCATCCAACCGTAATGATTCGACGGTCTACTCGGTACCGTCCCGACCCCGGATACTACCAAGTGGACGCTAACTCCGCTCCCGATGCCAAACGTTGCGGTCGCCAGATCGTCCTACCGCCGTGTCGGATGTCCATTATGAATTTTATAACTCGCCCCTTCCCGGCCAGAGTTATTCAGTGCGTCTGCTGCCTTTTGGAGGAAACCAAAGACCAAAATAAGAAAGATCCAATAAGGGGCGATGTGCAAGCATCTATCCCACATCCTCATATATAGATTTCCATCAAATTTTCCGCTACCGCCTTCAATCTCTTTTTTTTCTTTGTTATTGTTATTTTTTTTGCTGTTTGCTAGCGACTGAAAGGTAGCTAGTTTTTTTTTAGATGCGCTCCGAGAACTCGATGAGCTCCGAAGACACTCATTCTGTTTCTATATCGCCATAGCAGCCCATAAAGAAAGTGCGTGCATCGATGGGATATGTGTATGTGCGTCGAAAGAGCGCTATAATGTGGAACTGCGATGGAAACTACCAGTACCGCGAAAGCGACCAGGATGATTCGGGACTGTACGGGTGCTTCTAGGGGTTGGGGTTGGGGGTTGGGGGGGGATACTCTGAATGAAGGCAAGAACGGGCTAGGTCTGTCCTGAGATCCTAAATGGAGGCGCGTCACTGATGCCATCATATCTTGTATAGCTCACTCCCTCAAAGTGATGGTTGCTTTGAGCTGGTCGCTAACAAACCAGCGCCTGTGTTGTTCGCGGATGAGATAAAATTGATTTATGTCTTTTCCATTATCAAAGACGCAGACAACACCCAGATAGTAGAAAAAAACAAGAAAGGGAGCTACACGATGCGGAGATAGTACGCAAGGGGCAAAAAAGAGAGAACAGACGATGTCAAGCGAAGAAAGAGCCAACTTCGTTGGAGTTTGTCGGACTGCTTTAGCTAAAGCTGCCTACCACCTACAAATGCCAATTGAAACGCGATGACGGTTTGTCTACCACTGTCTTACTTATTTCGAGCACTGGCTGTCTGGCTACTGCAGTTCAGCCAATTTTTCCGCTTTCAGATCCGCTCTCCCCAGAAGGATTTCTGAGCTGATGTGCGCCTCTGTCGTTATTGCTATTGATGGTACGGCGACCACCATCACAATGCATGGTCCCGCAAAGCAACAGGTGAGGGAGAGCCAATCCCAGAGACCTAACCGATCATCAACATCTTCAGCAGTAATAGCATCCTTAGAAGCTATAGAACCCAAGAGAGCATCAGGCAATAGCTGTAATACGATAAGAGCCGTGTGCGCTATAGGTTTGGTTTCATTCTTTGGAAAAGAACAGGCTTGCTTTGCTCAAAAGGAAATCCTTTCGCTGGTTCTGATTTTAGCATTCATTGGCGACTCGTTTTTCCCGGCTTGCGCCAGCAGAAAGAATAGCCTCGATGCTTGTCGTCTAGATGGTAGTGTTTGAGCGGCTACTAAAAGTCATGGCGTTGAACACGAGAACCACCATACCAAACCCGATCTATTCATCGAGCGAAATTATATTTGTCGAATACATCGTGCTGCCAGGTAGCTCGTATTAGATGTCCCATACGCTTTTTTTTCTATAGTGGAATAGCTTTCAGGGGTTTACCCTCCTATACGACCTTATCACTGGCCTATGGACTGTTCCAAACGCTATGTCAAAGGCCTCTTGCTTTATAGAGGTCCATCGTAATTCTATGCTTTTTCTGTTACTTACCTCAGTGACCTTCCCCTGCGCCTTTCACTCTTTAAAAGCCTTGTACTTTTGACTCTTCTCATCACAGCGCTGACAAATACGATTGTGAGTTGTTGATGAAATGGGCGGAATTTTTCTTTTCTACAAACGTGGTACGGCTACAGTGGAACATTTCCTTATAAGAAATTTCATAGTTTACTCTTATTAATGGTTCCTTCAACGGGTTTGACCCCGGCTAGTAAAAGGTGTTAGGGTTGAACAAGTTAGACAGAGTTTAACCTCTAATCTTCTTGTTTCAGTAGGTAATTTCTGCTTCCGTCATTACTTCCAGTTACACTGTCATGTCAGCATTCTTAGCGAAGACAATATAAGAATTACATTAGTTGATTTTTACGTCAAGTGAGTCGACTGAGTTTATGGAATTATGATAAATTTTAATAACTGCTAAAAACTATAAAGTGTTTTTAAGAACTTACCTGATACGCCGTTGAAAGAGATGCAGGGAGAGATAGAGTTGATTATTCAATTTGACCCCGATTGGCATGGTTTTTGTTATTCTCCGCTGCAGTAAGTTATGCAGGCGATGCCTGTTTAGAAGCATTGATTGTGTACCATTATCAGAATCAAATTCTTGAAGTAGAGCGTCTCGCATTAGAAAGATATCTGGACACATAGCCAACTCTTTCCCTTATTACCAGCAAATTACTATTAATCTCTTCGAAACATTATACGTCGCGTTACAAAGTCCATCTAAGGTGTATAATTCACCAACTTCACACTTTTAGAACTTTCTACCTGCTAATTCTAATCACAGCTATACTTAGGACGGAATGGATCAATAGGCGCAACTTGAGTCAAATAGGCGAAATAGAAAATCATGCTTATATTGACAATCGCTTATGGTAACCTAAGCGCACACCTAACTCGGGATATTTGATTTGACATTTCATAGCACTACGTTGAAACTTTGCTCACTGGGAAAAAACTTTACGTCATTCGAGCACAGCGCGGTGGGCTCGGAGGCATCAAATTGCTCAGCGTGTCGATACTGGATACACATCTCACCCCCTGTTCTCTCTCTCTATAGCTCCGATAGCTCACACAACCGGAGAAGCGCTCTCGATAGAGCAGTTATACGCTATCATTGCATTAGTTCAAAGTATCCCCAAAATCTCTTGGTTTTCATGTTTCTATTTTTCTTCTGTTTTATTGCTCTCCACGTCCATATTCCCATCTTCGAATATAGGGCTCATAGTTGCCTGGTGGGCGACCTTACAACTTTTTTTCGGTGAGCTGTAAGATCGCTGTAAGGTGAAGGGTGCTTATATGAAATGCGGTAAACGGGGGCTCTAGGGGTGACCGGTTTGTAGTTCTGTTCGAAAACTGTGCTGCTCCTAGGTGCATTGCCCCAAGTCATAATCACCAATAGAAGGAAGCCTTTCCAGTGTCAACGGTAAGGATCCAAAGCGCAAGGGATGTACAGACCCACTCTTGGTTGGGCGACGGGCAAACGCTAACGGTTAGCCGGTCATGCAGGTAGCAATCTTGAGCTCTACGACAGAGCGACAGCTTCAACGGCGGTCCTGAGGTGCGACCGTTGGTGAGATACATGCACAGGCGTTGTCACATGGTCGATATTCTTCGTCGACATCGCCTAACTTTTCATAGCGGCTTGTCTCTAAATACTTACTGGATAAGTTGACAAGTCCACTGCAAACTTCAACGAAGTCTATGCGTTAATGTCTATTCTTGTTTTATTTTTAGTTAAAAAAATAACGTTCACGCACAACATAGCATAGTAAACGTCAAATATGTGTTCATTCAAAGTAGTAAAAAATATATACTTCTTGCTTTTTCAACTCATTCACTGGCAAGCGCCAATAAGTAATGTAAATGATAAAATTCTTTTGGAACTTGTTCAATAAATTTAAAAAAGAAAACGTTTTTTTTCTAATCTGAATCTATGATTCGGTTGTTGTAGCTGGGGGATACTTTTTACTTCTTAGGATGGGTACAGAGAAGATTCTTTTCGAGGTTGAGTGATCTCGTAAGAGGCCTGCTTGAACAACGAACCGGGCTAGCGTGTCAATTTGTTCGTCAATTTGTGACCTCGTACGAAGCTAAGCTGTCACTTAGTTTTAGCTTGCTGCTATATCTCTGCGACACCGGCGTTTGGTCATCCTGAAAATTTCAGATTTACCACTGCTGCTGTTATCGAAGAATTGACGATACGCCGTGATAAATCCAGGAGACGTAAGTCCATAGACAGAATGGCCCGTTGGTCGACAACTCGTGCGAAATCTCCCTGACAACAATTCAAACTGATTGACAGTACCATCAGAAGGACAATGGCTAGCATCCCTGCTAAACATCTTTGCCTTGGGGCATTGCGACAGTCATCAAGATCAGGGCATTGTGGACAAACTGGATCCAGGACATCTAGGACATTCAGGTTTAAACGAGCCATGAGCTATGGCTTATAAGCGGTGAGCTTATCTCCATTGAACGAAGCACATGCAGACACTCATTGTCTCAAAGAGGCGGAGAGGAAGCACAAGTGGTAGCCTTGCATTGCCGCCCGATTTATAACTCACTATCTATCGAGTAGGCATCTACGCCTATCCACCTTGGCCTGCCCACTAGCTGATGCTGGTCAGATCCTCGGCTTGTCCCTCCATATCATCAAATTATCGCAATATATCAGCAAGCTTCTGCGCGGCTCTTCTTTCCTCTTCGCGTCCTGCCTCACCTTTCTGATCCTGAGTGGAGTACTTTGATTTCGCTTTCGGTCGGGAATGCTAGCGTAGGTCCCCACGCTTCGTTGTCCGGCTTGCAGTCATTCGATCGGGAGGCACGATTGCATTAGCAGAGGCAACTGGCTTTGAAGTTTTATCCGCTTTTTTCTATCAGACCGCGCTCACGGGTAGTTGTAGGCACAGTGTGGTATGTCCGAGCATGTTTGACGAATGCTAGGAAGCGCCACGTGTCTGCGCTTGGCAAGAAAATTACCAATGGACAAATGCAGACGAGCAACTAGCACCAGCACCAGGCTCTAAAGCTCTGCACGGCCCAGGCAGACGAAAGCCACGCGACGAGATGCTATGCGGACCAGAGCCGTTCAAACCAGAGGGGCCAAGCGATAAACGATCACCAGCGACTTATTCAGAGGACATCAACCTGCCGCGCCATCGCCGCCAGGTTAAACGCAAAACGTAGGGTAAGAGGAAGAAGAAATCCGGCAAGATGCGGCGTGGACAGCAACATCAGTGGCCGCCGGATGAGCTAAACTCACTAGCCAAATACTCGAAGACCTCAGCATCTAGTGACCACTGTTTGCCTGCACTCGGGCACGACAGAGCGTTGTTCCCGGCTGGATATCGGTGGTAAGCGGCAGGCAGGTACCAAGCAGCTTTGATCCGTTCGCAAACCCCTCTTACTCACTTACTCCTATTCTCTCTGTTTTCCTACTCTTTTTCATTTTAACCAGTAAACGACAAGTGAGCCTCATTTGTCCTATGGGTGGGGCGGTTTTTGTCAGAATGGTGGCCGCGTGGTCCGAAGCTCCTAAGTTTCCTGTATCCCTCTACACCCAGGGAATCAGCCGTTCTTGCAACTGCTCACCGCTTCCAACGCCCCACGTGGTCGCAGCAGCAGCGCTGTCGACTCCCTGCCTGCCTTCTGCAATAGGGCAGAACTTCGATAGCAAACAGTGGGCGGAGTTAGTGACTGAGGAGTGAGTTTATCTGTTGAATTCAGGAGATTTGTCAGGGGCGGAGGATTGCGCGGAAGGTAGAGCAGCAAAAGCTGCTTTCACGTCTCCCATAAAGGACCTGAAAAAGTCCCCTTGTCGAACTAACTCCTGAGCTTCTGTCTGTTCGCTCTGGGTACAACCTTCACTTAGCAGTCAACCACTCCCACTGCTTAACGATAGCAACGAGCTGCGAGTCATATGGACGAGGGGATCCCGGACGCTTCGCCGTTAGGGAAAACAAGTAAAGGTGGGCAAAGAGGGCACAGAAGCGGACAACAACGACATTGCAATGAGGAGAAGAAGCGTTGTTGGCATCGAACGATGAATCGGCCGTTGCAATAGCCGCGACTCTGCCGGGAACAACGAAGACTCGTTGTGAAAACGCAGAGAGACAAGAGTTCAAGGTAGATTGGAAGAAATAGATGGATCCTATGTCTGTTCGCCCGTCCCTACGGCGCGCCGATGGTGATGGCAGCGCACAGTTGGTGGCTGCGTACCTAGAGAAGGGCCAATTAGACAAGGAACGATCGGTCTGTTTTAGGAATTTGTCCTATCAGGAACAGACGAACACTGCCAATGGAACATAGAACATTTTACTACTAGCAAGGAGAAGAATATCGAAAGAACGAAATAGGAAAGAAACCAGTAGTACAGGTCCAGGAAAAATGAAATCTCCTGATTTTACAGAACGGCCCCCGGCCTGACGAGTTCAATTCCGATGATAAAATGATTGCTGTTAAAGGACAATATAGTCTACCTAATCATGTATATATGTGCGTGCGAAAGGATACTATAGCTATCTAGTATGTGTAAGGGCAATATTCAGATGTAGAAACAATATTCAGGCATAAGATCACGTGAAATCTAGTAGAAAAACCGGCAGTCAACGAAGCTATAGATACGAAGATTATATCCCTTATGTTTGAAGTTGAGTCGTATTTTTTTTAAAGAGCACTACGGTTTTGACCTTTTTATTTGCAACACTCAGACAATGCACGTTCTAGCATAAACGTATGAATAAATTACATGCTTGCCAAGATTAAGATTAGTTGAATGCCAAAAAGTATAACGGCGCACTTGGAGCTGCGGGGGTTTCAAATCTTGATTTTACTGGTAATCTTCGTAGAGAACCTAGATAAAAATTGAATAAGGACAAAGCCTCTCATTGTGGATAAATGGAACCACTTCTTGGTGACATCCTTGTGCAGCAACGTTGTCTAAAGAAAAAAAATGTCAGTACGTAAGGAAGGACGTAAAAGATACGGCCCTCTTAACCACTTAAAGGAGCGGTGCGTTTTTCGGAGAAAAACGGCGTCGTTTAACCAGCGCAATCGGCCGACTTGGGATTGATGCTTGGAGACCACTGAGCGGATTTGTGTATCTAAGTATAGCCTCAAGGGGCATGCCAAAGCATGTGGAATGACTAAAAACTTATTCTACAGCCATTGGATAGTGCACGGCTGGAGATTGGTTCAAGTCTGTCGAATTATTAAAAAAAAACCGTCAACTTGCAGCTCAGGCCTAACCGGATTAAAGACAAACTGCATCTGGTTATGTAAACCGGTGTACACGACTAAACCTATAGAGGCTACGAATACGTTATAATAATAATGATATATTATATATATATATGTCATATATAGTAAGTGTCAAATAATTTTTATCATTGTATGACAGTGGTTACATTTGGTCTAGTTCCTTTCACAAATAAACATATTTTTCAAAAATAAATAATTACAACCAATCGACAAGATGCAGATTGCAACAGATCATTTTCATTAACCTTCTTTTGAGGACGTGCTAACGTAAACGCAGTAGTTGTACGATCTCTACCTTTCGTTATTTTGGGCGCCTTAAAAAACCAAAAACTGCTGGCAAAAAAAAACTTGAAGTAAATAGATATGAACGAAAACTATGTTGAGCTATGTACAAATAGCTTACCCAAGCTGCTACAAGTTTTTCGAACTCGCAAATGTTTCCTCTTGCGTAAACATTCACCCGCTGAGTACAGATTATCCAACGAGTTTGAACCTGTGTACCATACTTAAAATTTATAGTGCCACTATCGTTTACAGCCATGCTTCAATGTCGGCACTTGCCAGGGACACAAAAACACATCTGAATTTTTAGCACAGCCCTTTCTATCAGCTAAAAATGCTAATCAAACAAAAACAGCATTAGTGAAACTATAGCTAACTATTATGATCATAGTTTTGAAACCCTGAATACTTACCAGACGTAAAATATGAAACATCTATTGACTTCATAATGGCTCTAACAGAAGAGTGGCATATCCAAGCCTAAGCACAGGTCTGATGCGTAGACCAGCCGAGCAAAATAGGACGCTTTTGCAACTGCAGTCGCGATATGGCTATACTTCACCCAGAGGGAAACGGAGTCCAACATCGACGCGTACTTGATGTACTTGATTCAACTATAGGCCTTCTAGACTATAGTAAAGTCGATCAGACACAAACAGCAGATTCAGGATAAATCAGGCCCCAAATAAATATGGACACCGGTTTCAGCCTCTTAGCACACTTCTGGCTATTAAGTATTATTATTACCACTATTTTATATTATTGCAATAACTAAGCAAGCTGCATGTACATAAGCCATTGGGAAGAAACACCACAAAATGCGTTTGCAGCTCATAACTACATTGATCACGGTGATATATGCTTCAGCACTATTGTTCGATTAGCCAGCGGCAACGGAACTGCCTAGCCACACTTAGTTTCTTAACTTACTATAATCATTATGATACAGCCCATTGGATATAATACCGTAGCCACATCGGTCTTCTAAAAGGACAGGGTTCCTTACAGCCATCTCCCTTTAATAGGAACCACATTCGGGCCACTGGGTACAACTTTGTATAGCCTTTTACTTTAAACTATTATTTACGCACCATCAATCATTGCATAACACCATATGGCGACGGATAACTAACGTCATCATTGGCGAGAACCTGTGGGCAGCTTTAGAGGCAAAAAGTCACAATCAAATGTCAAAAAGAGACAACTAGAGCGGTGCTCTGCCCCTATCAGTGTGGTGGGCAACAAATCAAACAGCACCTGCCAGAACCATTGACAATCTCTAACAGTTTTTTTTTTTTTATCTGCGATGACCTCATGCCTTATCCCGCACCGTCCCTAAGGTTATACACACAAAGTCCACAACTCCCAGCGTTATAGTCCCTTTTCTTCTTATGCCCAGTTCGGCCAGATATCAGCTGTTGCTGCCCACGGTATCGACAATTTAATAGAAGGAGTCCGGGTAGAGCTACTTTATCCCTCTAACGGCTGATGCTCTAAGGCTGGTGATGCTCTTTTATGAGACTAAGTCCAACCGCAAAAGAGCACAGAGGAGGGCCGGGCGGTTATAGAACCCATACTACACCCCTTCTTTATACACATATTCAGAGTTCGTACCCTTGTTTCACCAATATAACAACAACAGCAACAAAAAGCCGACTTCAGTGGGGAACATCGCCGGGGGAACCGAGTGATGCACAGACCGAGCCAGTCAAAAGCTATATATTGGCGCACGTTCGCCCGCTCACTCTTTCTTGCTATATATATATATATATAGAAAATACTTATGCTACACTACGCGGATCGTAGGTAGTAGTAAATTTAGTCAACTCGGTCCTACTGGACAACAATGCAATGCACAGCCAAGTCAGTTACCCAGTCGACGACGGCTGACGAGTGACTCATACGCAAGTCAACTCGTTTCAGATACAGCTGAGCTTCTGTTTGTTCGCTCTGCAAGATCTGCTTAGATTGACTTGGCTGACCGGTCGGAGCGTCACAATCGGGCTCGACCTAGCGATGGTCTGTTACTGCTGCTGCGGCGGTCATAAATATTTAGACTACTAGCGGCTGTCATATGGTAAGTCCTCCCAATTGCGGGCATAATCCTACAATACTATCTATGGCCCACACCGGTGCCACAAATGGCGTTAACGGGGTATTATTTAGTGGGGTACGAGGAAGCAACCAAGGCGAATGTACTGAAAGAGCGGTTTGGAATGTTATGTTCAGCCTTATATTGGACACGCTCTCGATATCCTCATGGAGAGCAATGAAACTCCAACAATGATCCATGTTAATCCTCATCGAGGCGGTAGAGAGGGTACTCAACACGGCGAGGGGGGGGGGGGGGGCACATCTACATTTCTAGCCACGGCATGCCATGCTGTCCGAAACGTAAAGGCATAAGTGCGATTGGCACAACACCAGTAAAACCCATATTCGGTATAGTGACTTCTGTCATACCACTAAACTCGTAAATGGGGCGTAGGGGCAAGCGACAGGTCCTATTGAATCTTTGAGCGTGCATGAAATTGTTTTGCTCTTTTTTTTTGAAATTTTTTTGAAACCGATAGGCCATATTGTTAAGGTCTGCATTCTTGACCTAACTACAAATGAGTTCCTCGCTAAGATAACATAAACTTTTGTGCACATTCGACCACCTAGCTATTTTACCTGATGACGAGTACATTCACATAGATGTTCCCTATGTTCTGGTTCCGTAAACTTCTGGTAAACTACAAAGACAAAAGCAAAAGAAGTCTCATTTAATCAGTATGGTTTCACTACTTCGGTAGAGCTATAAAAAAAAAAAAAAAAAAGAACTAAAGATGACATTTTCGATTCCTTTTTGATCAGCCAAGGGAAGACCATAAAGCCTGCATAAAACCCAGAACGACTTCAGAAGTTCGGGGTAGATCTCCGGATTCATTCTACTTACCATATATACCTAAAACCCACCTCAAAATTCAAAACCTACCATTGCATATACAGCGCTTTCCCATTCATTTAAATCTGAAATTAAACCATTTTTCCTTTGAGAGGTAGAACAAGCTGATCTCACGATTCGCCAATCTTTTCGTCTTGAACATTTAAGCAGAGTTGTGATCCCAGTGATAAAGACAACAGCACACGATCGAACGATATTATCTCACAGTAGTAGCACACGAGTTCACTCCCTTAGTATATCAATAGGAGCAGCAAAAGCTGAATAACCATTTACGATTATATATATATATATCACCTACGGGCATCCGCTTTCTGGCTTATCTGTGCACAATGCCGCCTGCGTTCTTTGCGATTTTGCAATGGAAATCCTGGTGTTCCTCTCAAACAACCAACACCCCACAACGACCAGCCCCACAAGTCTGGGCGAGTAGTGCCCTTTGCAAATGCTGCAATGCTCCGTGCGCATGCATAGAGGGATACAGTAAGGCGTATTCGGGTGATCATATCGCACGAAAGTGGGCCGACTAAAAGCGACCGACTGTCGTTGGCGTACGAATCAAACGAAAAGCTTTATCTCACTGCGGTCGCCGCTATGAATAGCGGCTTGGTTTGGGCCGACTTGTGAAACCTAGATACTTTGCTAGTCAGGCTAACACGAAAAGGGTATTTCTGTAAACTTATTACTATCGTTACTTGATATGGTAGCACTTTACGGCTCGCAAATATGTTGATATAACTAGACAGAGACATTCTAGATGTCGCATGAGAATGTTATGAGTTGCCATGTGAGAGGGTCTGAGGTCGCTTGCGATTGTTGGTAGTAGAATTTACTTGACATAGCCATAGATATGAGTATTTGTGTGGTAAATTGTGAAATTTAGCATGTCATATATCGATTCCCTGTCCAGTACTACTGCGTGTCTAAATATCTGCTTGTTTTATATATCGACATACGAGAGAAGCTTCACGATCGGAACCCTAGAGTTGTGGGAAGATCTAAAGGGGTTAGCTGAGAGACCGGGCAGCCTAATACGAATGATTAAACCATGAAAGTAGCTGCCCTCTTGAGAGAGATTATAGCTAGTCGAAAAGCTGGTAAGGTGGGCACTCCCAAGGGTTCCTAGCACAGGATTCTGTTGGGCTTAAGAAGCCACTTCTTATGTACATAGACCATGTATTTCGTCAGTCAGCTCTTTGCTTGCCATAAGGACCCATAAGGGAAATAAGGATTGAGATCTTGGCTCACTCCTCATATCTCTGTTGGTTAATCCGTTTGTGGTTGTGAGTCTTCGATTTCAACTCGGAAAGGGTCATGCGAGGTCGCTCATCCACTTGCTTTTCCCGCTGTGCCACAGTACGCGAATCAGGTATACCAATAGGGTGCTATCAAGATATTAGGAGACTGCCTGCTGTATGCTTACTATTTGTGTTTCTGCTGTGGTGGCTACATCACACGAGATAATGGCATCCTTATATTGAGCTAAGTTTCCCCGTATAAGACCTAGCCTATCGATGTTTACCGTGAAGCATAAGCCTTTCACAAGGTGTGACCTACTTAGGGATAATATTAAATATAGGCCGTCAACTTCCCTCGTGCCGATAGTATGTTTGCATTGATGATTTTTGTTAGTAGTTTCGATAGGGCTGTCTTTGTTCATGTTAACAAAGCTGTGTACAATATATGCTAATTATGCATGTGAACTCTGAAGTTAATTGAAGGCTTCAAGGAATTTAAGGATTGACCTAAAGAGAGATTGTCTAAAACAGATATGTAGACCGGCCCACTAAAAGCGAATGCGGACCTGGATATTCTATAGACACATCCGCAATATAAAAAGATCATTGAATAGTTACCTATTATTCTTCACTTGAATCCATCTGTTTAAATTTATTAGTAATACGAAAAAATCTCTGCTGGAAAACGAAATCAAATGTATTCCAATAGAAGTATTACTATTTAGTCACAAGCTATCTCAGCTGATCTACCAGTATGTGTTTCGATTTGTGTGTACTATCCCGTGTGCTTAGTTAGAAAATTTTCGCGGAAGACTCAAGAGTGCAGTTAGTTGTAACATATGTAACTTCGAAAAAACCATCATATGGTAAAGCTTTTTTTGAACAAATTATCGGTTTTCTTTAGCAGTCATAATCTCTAAACGCGGGCTAAGAACCTAACGTTCAACGCGTTGCAAAAAAAGACTCACTGTGTCACTGCCGAAACCTCTAAGTAGGTGTACTTTGAAGTTAGTTTCTGGAAGGGCTATAAATAACTTCCCTGCAAGCAATCTAGTAATGTCCAATTGAATCATAATATTCAAATAAACAAATACAATTTACCAAGCACAAATACGAAACGGTCTCATACAGAGAACGGAAATCGCGTTTGCGCGAAAGCCGGAACTTGAATGCTCATCTTCAGTCTCATAAATTCGACGAACATAGTAATTTTGCACACATCTTCATTTGTCCGTTGCAGATAATTCCGTAGGGAGTCTTTTTGTGATATTTGAAATTCGTTCCTATTACGATATCTTCTATGACCCAGCTAGCTGATCCTTTATATAACATCCGTATACCGGTTTCGGGCCCAGCATCTGCACTACAGATATATCCTCAATTAGATTTAAGAGCTTAGTTTCATTTAGTAGGGATCCGGCTGTTTACCCATGTATGCATCCATAATGTATTTAGATGCCTGCAACGTATTTGATGGCTGCTTTTAATAACCTCAACCGCTGCAGTCTCGCATGTGCTTGCGATGCCATATTCCCTTTTACCTATTCTTGTATAAGATCCGAGAATGTTCCGCAAGTTAAGCCCCGAGCATTTCACTTTATGGTGGGTAGCGTAATGCCAATCTAGTTATCATTTCAGGAATAGATTGTGGGGTGTACACTGAATGTTGCATTTGGCCATCGTAAGCTGATAGTGCATACACCGGTGTACTAGCAGCGCAAATGGCCTCGTCAATGGATCCGTACCAAAACTGGGAATTACGCGGTTTGACCTGGGCCGAATCGAGGCGACTTTGCTCGCCGAGGGTGATTCATCAAAATATAAAACTTTTAGGGCTTTTCTCCTGTCACTGTATTGCCTTGTTTCCCGCCATTTCACTGAACAGCCGGCCGAAAGTAACGTCGTCCCCATCGATATTGTTCCAGTGGATTTGGCAGTCCTGCCTGTAGTGGTCGCCGTTTATGTTGCTTAACAATTCGACGCCTATCTGACTCTTTTGGGTGATTGGTCCCTCGGCTCGCTGCTGGTTCGCCGGCTTTTATTAGTCTCTTAGCGGTGGTGACTTGATCAGCCGAACCATGAGCAGCAGTAGTAGTAGTGGTGATCGTAACAAAAGCGAGCGGCCATGAGTTTCAGGGACGGCGAATACGATCGAATTAACAGCACAGCGAAGTCGAACACCCCCATGTCTAAAAGTCGAACAAGGCTGCTATTGACGGAGGGTGTGATGTCCTGCAGTTCGTATTGTCTATGATGAAGAGTAAACGCTGATACGTACATGCACACGGTAACATTATTCAATATACGAATTGACTGGATCCGTGAATCACACGGGACGCAGACAGTTACAGTCACAGCTGGCTTCCTTCATGGTTAGGAGAGGCTGTGAGAGCAGTTTCCATGACCAAAATAGTCGTATGATCCGCTAATTTTGCCATATAATTTTCGTATCAATCCTAGCATATAATTGATTTAATAATAAGGATGTGCTATAAATATATTTCGCCTGAAAGATGTTCGAACACGTATGTTCCAATAGAGATGCTTCTATGTTTGTATCGGTATGGCGATACTGTAATTTTATATGGAGTTCATATTTCGTTCGTAATGGCCGTGTTTAGGACGTTGGGCCCATGTTCAGCCCATCGATAGGACAGTCAAGGGCAGTTTAATAAACGCTCAAGTCATCAAAACGGTACTAAAGACAATAGTGATTCAGCTCGAGAAAAGATATAGTGTTAACCGTTATAAGTATTTACCGACAAAACTAAAACTGCATTAAATCGGGTATGTTTCTCGGGAGTCGAACAGCTTTGGGGGTGTCGTCGCGTGCATCGGCGTGTGTGGGTGTGTCCCTCTCTACACGAATACAAATAAGTAATTACTGTTACGGTCTGAAATGATTAGCTACGCGTAGAGAGAAAAGAAGTTTAACTATTTTGGGTGAAAATTACTGCCACCAAGTTTGAGGCTAACTTGAAGTGCCGTCAAGAATAATTACAGTACACCAAACTCTAAGTGAGTTTTCTAAGACAAATATCAAAATCCTTGAGTCCTATGTGAAGCCGTGTAGAAGCTCACCTGTTTATTAAGTAGATCTAAAGATCGAACGATCTGATTCGCTTACTACGTATAGTTAAAGCTAGCGACAGCCAATGGAGTGTGATCAAAATCGTGTATGCCGTTAAAGTTTAGCAAAACTGTCACTTCTGTTTGCTTGTTGGAGAACAACTTGTCCCTATCACTCGATTAGGAAGCATATTTTCCATACAATAAGGTATCGTACGATGATGAGAAGTTGGCAGATAGATACATTTATATCGTGAAATTATTGCATATAAAATAACACAGTGTAATTAAACTGTCACATGGTAAAACGGTGCGCAAATTGGGAGCGCACAACTTACCATGAGCATGAATTAGCACAGTCTTGTTGTGTAACTTACTGTAATGTAAGAAAAAATGTATAGAAAATAACAGATTTAAATCTATTGAACGGCTACGAACGAAAGCAGTAAAAATGTTTCGGGCTTTGCACCCGGTACTGCCATTAAGTATCGCTTCAAACGGCTGACTCACAACACGAAACAAGATATATTTCTACACGCTATTAGACTTACACACAAACACGCCATGTTTGGATACTCTAACCCAGCTGGTTGTTTTCTAGACCGGTTTCCGCCAATGCACATAATAGCCTTTACTTACCGTAAATCATAGGGTGCGAGGATAAGAATATTTTCATCGCCTATGCAGATTCTGTCTGGTAGCGCTGTCATTAACTTAACATAATTCAACTTAGCTAAAAACCATTCTGTTTTTTTTCCGTTCGTTACGCGCACCCTGTCAATCTTCAAGCAGCTAGAAGAAAAACGACCCTTTCAACAATTGCATAGACGTCGTCTAAAGCACCCAAAGCGAAGTTTAACATGCTTGCTACATCAGCGTACCGCGTCGTGTACAGCCGACCTTACCGTCGGCTTCTTTATGAGCATTTCATATATCGTTGTTGTTCGACTTATTTGGGTATAGCACCTCCGATAAAGACGGTAAAAAATACGGCATCGGCTAACAACTAACCACCCAAGCAACAGGTTCACAGGCCTACAGACGTATACGATGGAGCTGGTCCATCTAGGACATCATGATTACGCTACTGAAAATAGTAGATTCCGTGCAACACTTTCAGCCCCCTTCTTAGAGCCCGCTGGCTGGCTGGCCGGCCGTCACTCTAAAGAACGTAAGCGTCACACCATATCAGAACAATATCCATAATGCAAATCATAATGGTATCAATAATGGAGTAATGATAATAGAAATAATCGTAGTAACGGTAAACGGTGTCGCTATCAAATGGTCCATTCTGAGTCTGTTCTCGTCTGAAGTACAACGCAGCCAGGCTGACAACAGAAGTACTTTAGAAAATCGGCTAAAAAAAAAACTGTTCGATTTGATGTACCACAATGTTTTTTCGCTTTTTTTCTTCTTCTTCCTGTAAACTTCATCTTGTTGTTGAGAGGGGGGAGGGGGAGGGGGAGCAGGTGGGGTTCGGGGCGGTGCTCGTCTACGGTTGCTCAGGATAAGTACGTGGGTAATGCAGCTATTTCCCTTCCTTTTCGCCAGTTGTTGCTGTCATCAAATGATCGAATGACTGTCATTGGATGACAGTCACGCTGGCTGAAGAAGCTGAACTGAAAATCGTTCTTGTTCGAGCGTTAGCTGGCCGTGTGCTTATTGTGCGTACTATTGTTACAGTGTTATCCGTGGAGTCATCTTATTTCATGGGTCGTTTGTGCTTTGCTGATATTTCTTCCGTGAAAATGTGCTTCTGTCTGCGACTCATATGCATACATTCATATAGCAAACTGACTGTTTGTGGTGTACTCTTCCTATTGCGTCGCATCGCAAACTCGTGTGCGAAGATGTATCATCCTATTTTTATATGTTCTGTCATTATATTGGGGTAACTGGTGCTCCACCACCATTTAGAGTGAGTGGACGCTATCGCAGACATAATGCGACAGATAGTCTCATTGATCGCAGAGTGGCACAAATCATGGAGACTAAATTGTTGCTTCAATGGTCATTTCCTCTTGTTTAGAATATTGTGAAAGCTGAAAAGAAAAATTAGGTGCAATTTTACATGTATACAAGATTCTGACGAAGGGAAAAAGCAGAACGGATAGAAACACAAGCGCTTTAGATGGCATAGTAAACGAACGTCGAGCGAAAAATAGAAAATATCTAGTATGGAGGCGTCATAGCGTTTGACTGCTGCGTGCTTAACAATTTTAATAGAAAATGCTGACACAGCAATGAGAATTCGTGCGAGGCGAATGTCACCGTTGGAGAAATTGTTTTTGCCTACAAAAAATATAGTAGGTTACGGTTATTAGATTTGATCTGTCAATAGATCCGTTTATTTATTCGTCAGATAGACACATATTTTTAAATTTTTTTTTATATCCCGCCTAATTCTGAAGGTGTTCTCGCAAAGGTAAAGTTTAGGTTTAAAATACACAAGAGCAATCCGTAGTTTGGCATTTGTCCTAGATTATTTATAATAATTATATTTGTCTGTTTATTACACTGCTTAATTGAAAAATATCTTATTTGTTATATGTATGCTTATATATATATATGTTTTGAAACGAATAGCTTGCTATACAATCATTTAGATTATAGGATTTTTTTTATTTTGTAGGATTTTTAGCAAACTGCATCTGGAGTACCGACCGTCCCTGAAACGTTTAACTGAGTCATTTCAGATAGGTTGGGTAACTCCTAGTAGGCCCTGCATATCATCCATAATCTACTCAGTTGGGTGTCAGCGCTCGAGTAACGAATCGAGCAGTGTATACGTTCACGGTGGACGGACTTACATAGAACGTCTTTGGAGCTCGCAACCCTTGTGCTGGCTGCAGCTTTGGAGTTTTCCAGAGAAATGGGGACGAATATGGTCTTGTCGTCCTGAAAAAGTGATATCGCATTAGACGCGTCTCAAGGGCGGGTACACTACTTCAAGTTCTCCTGTCATTACTACAGCTGCTGTAGCAGTTCGGTTCCATTGGCTAAAGGCGTCCGATTTTCAGACTTACACTTGCTTCCTCTCTGCGGATCTATTACCGACTAGCCTTCCTCGAATCCCAGGATTCCAGATTAGCTTACTGCGTCCCGTCACCTCTCTCTGCTAGCATAGCACCAATCTACAACGATTCGAGGTCCTCCTTTCAAACTTACCCCCGGTTCTTTACGGGCCTGGCTGGCATAAGACACCCCTGGTCTTTTTGCCCGGCAGCCGCTTCGGTGAAACCCCTCCTGAGCAGGAAAAACCCGAATGACTTCAAACCCCACCAGCGACGCCGGATCTAGACAACTCGAAATCCCCTAGACGTCGAGGTGGTCTCTTTTCGAAAGAGTCCTACGAGAAGGACTAACCAGGCATCTAGATCTCGGCCTCTCACGGCCTGCTATACGAAACTTCCGCTTTCGGCCTAGCTCACATTCGTTTCGTCTTCGATTTCTCTTCTAGATGCTTCCCTTTTCGTCTTAAGACGGCGTGATTTTGGAACAAGTCCAACACTCCAATATTTGTCCCGCGCGTCGAATGCCCATCCTGCGCGGAGAGGCAGCTAGCAGCGCAAGGTTGAAGCCTGTGCGGCAAGGACGATTTTAAATTGGCGTGCCATTCGCTGTCGCCGTTCGAAAGGCCATACCCATATACTACTGCAGCCGGGGCGTACGGGCTCACTCAGTGCGATGAGACTCTCGTCTTCCGTTGTTCATCAACCGGCCGGTCGTCGGGAGGACGTTTGGAATAAGAAGCACACAAACGGCTTCCAACTTCGGCTTCGACCTCGTTGCCTTGTCTGTGCGACACGTACTCCGATATATGGATCTGTACAGCACGCCCATTCAAGGGCAAAGAGTACGTACCGTGACATTGCTACACGACGTGAGCAACGTGCAAAGAATCTTGTCGTTTTCTTTTTCCCTCTTTTCTCTGATAACTCTGGTCTATCGTTAGGCTGTCGTCACCTATCAGCTATGTATCTCGTCGTGGTCTAATTCAAAAGCCAATATGGGAATATATGGAATTGAAGACGCGGAAATTGGCCCGGCACGTTGGCGCGGCTGATGCCGATAAACGGGTCGAAGAGAATTTCAATTTGAGTACAGCGTTCGCGTGTATTGCTGGAATGACTCGTCATGGTTGCAGGTGACAATCGACAGTAAAGCAAGATAAAACTAATGTTACACGTTGGAATCTTATTGACGACACATTCTACCTCGTAGACGATACGGCTGTTGTTGATACAGAACGTGAACTACAGTTTTGTTCAATACCTGATGCCAATGGACCGGCGAATAAAAAAATCCATGCTTTTATGTAGATATGCGTTTAAGAATTGATCTAATCGTTAATAGGGTTAGGATTCGAACGACATAAATAGTAAATGCTGGTGCCTAATGATGACTGGGCAAATGAGCAAGGGTTGATCGCACAGTATCGTGATACCGATCGATCTATTTTCTGGTGAACCACGTCATTTCATAGGTGCGGCGGCTGTTTCACACTTTTAGTAGTTTATATAGTTTAACGATGCCAATGTTGCGTCATTTTCTCGATCTCGCGTTCTGTCTTTTTACGTTTCTCGCCCCTGGAATGGGTTTCAACCCGACCCATTAGGAGAAAGTTATCCTACCGATACAGCAATTCTTCCACCCGCATTCAATGATTTATTAGGCTCATTTTTTTTTCTTGCCTTCACCAAATCTAACCAGCAACTACTAATATTGAGAAGAGCACTCATCTTTGACGGTAGAATCTTTGATCGTTGTTTTTTTTGTATTTTTCGCAAAACCTCTATTTGAGGAGCAGAAGCAGCCTCTAGCTGCAATTTCGCCAGATGAAGTCTTCTCATCGGCCCAACTTGGCGAGACCCTCGGCCAAACGTGGAGGGGTACATCGACCCAGAACCTCTACTCGAATTGAAGAGTTATGGGCTCAACTTTGATTGCTTGCAGTAGCGGCACTAAGGCAGCTCTTCACCCGCGTTGGCAATGGCTTGATAGTTGAGGCTCGCGCTCTTTAATTTCAATAAATTATTTTCCTATTCAATCTTTCAGACTGGCAGCTCCTCAAGAGGGTCCACTCTTGGGCCTGTGCACGGTGATGGCCGGTTTCGCATTTTAGTAATCACCCGCCTCGAAAAGTGTAGTACGTCACGGGACAGACGGCTGTAAACTAAAAGGCTAATTCAGATTCGTTTCGATTTCTCGTTACCCTCTACCGTTGTAGGCCTCTCTACGCCTCGAGGTGATGAAACGCGCTCGAGATTTAAGGATGAACGAAATGAAGAAAACTTCCCCTGTATTGGATCTGGCGCGTTCAGACGCAGGCTGAATCTATGCCATTTTCTGATACGGACAAAACCTAGCAAAAACGGTAAGGGGCTAGGAAACCGTTGTCATATCGATGAACGGAAAGTGAAGAGGGAAAAATGGCTTGCCGTTGTGAAATCGATTTAAATTTGAGGACATTTTGCACTCAGATTTAGCAGCGAACACTGGCGCTAGTGCAGCCGAACAACCCGACACGTAGCTGGAGGAATATAATTGTATAAAACAGAGTTTGCTGGGCTGGGAATGACGAAGAGTTAAATAGCGATTCTTCAGAGTTCTCGTAAATCAGTATCTCGATGCATTGAACGCGATTTACCTTTCTCTGCTTTATGTTATGAAATGTTTTGGAGAAACTAACTCGTACGGTATGTTTGATGTGTATTCGAGAGAGAACGGTACATAGGAGGCCTTTTTCCGACTGGCATTTAATCTGCAATCCTGCTTTGATGGTGTTTAACTAATAAAGCACTGAATGGCAAGTAACAAGATAGAAGCTACTCTTTTACCTGGCCCAAATGTCTATGTTGATATGAGCTTCTGTTTAAATGTCCGCAAAAAAAACCATTCGAAATTGTACTGCAGAGGTCCCAGTTTTCGTTAAACGATCTGTGCAACCCTAGAGGCATTGGAGGAAGATTTTCAACTGGGCCAGTTCAACCGAATTAAAAATGCTTTGTGTCATTTCTACCTCGTTATAGTTATATCCATAGGGAAATGCTATAAGCTCTAGGGATCATCCTGTGTTACTATCTGTATCATGTATCTAGTATTATTCAATGAATCGTACCGCTACCAAACATGCATTATGTGGGGAAGCTACATAGGCGGCTATAGTGTGTTTGTGTGTAAAATGTTATTATATATTTGAGATCAATTTCGTAGTCAGTTCCACATACAACAATTTTAGCTTTGTTATGAAAGCCAATTATGGGTCGATATCCCTCATTCTCTCTACTAGTCGTGCAAAATACATGCGAACACTCTTCAAGCTCAACGAGCCACATTCAGTTTACGAATGCTACAATCCAATGACCCTTATGTGGCTTTTCTAAATATACTTTTTATATAGAATTATATAGAGATTAACTATCGTTTTGTAGGCTACACAAGTAAAGCATCCGAATTCACAACATCATTTACCGATCAGCTATTGAATATGCGTGAAATGGTTACGTATAAATTGCTACCTGTTAATACAATCGATACAATATACCGTACCCTAACTGTACAGGAGCTTCCTGAAATAATATCGAGTGAAGTGACAGGTTTTAGCAGCCACAGTTGCCCAGTAATAGCCCCTCTTTCCTTTCAATTCACAGTTCTGGCCAACGTAGTGACCGTCACACGGAAAGCCTTATATATACAGTATAGGTTAACCGATGACCTAATAACCTTTGTCACGACATACAATATTATGACAAAAAGATGCGTATATCAAATAGATCTTTCGAGTTCTACGTTTATTATTGAAAAACAGTGGTTCAGATCATTGGCTTCCAGAATGAAACGAGGCGCGTTTGTCTATGCACGGTCTTGAATCTAGGTTGGCTCACCTGTCGCTGAGTTTTATAGGCAAATAGTTTGTTATTGAACTGTCGCAGGGTCACAGTGGGCGTATGTCTATGAGGAACACTGCTGGCGACTGTATATATCAGATGATTTTGAATGACCACGTCGAACAGACGAAGCAAGGAATCAATGGAGCACTAAGTCCTTTTGAAATTTAGATGGGAGAATGCTACCTTAAGTTGCTCCAAAAAAATCGGATAGATTTTTCTATTTTACTGGTAAAAATAAGGGCGACGAAGTCGAGGATACGAAGAAAGATTCCGAGTTACCCCAGGCAAGAGTCAAAACTGGGGTCATACTAAGAGATAGGTCACGGATCGAGTTTGATGGGTCGACCCGCCAGTTCCTACAAGCCACTGCTCAAAGTAATACGCCAGTGGTCCCAATCAACGGCCTAAGTTACTATGTCTTCCTAGACTTAGGCTTTATTCTAACACGTTCTTCACTGAGCTACTACGAGGATTACAGCGCTATGCAAAAACCTCAGATGTGCAATTTGGCTTGAGAGAAGGCATTTAGCCCTGAATTGCTTATTCATTCTTATTTGTATTCGCGATGCAGCATTATATTTCGGATAAACAGGTTTATCTGTTCACTCAAATTTTCTGAAAACAAACGCTCCTATTATTTCGCTTGGTACATATAGAAATCTAGTTGCTTTTTGATCAGATGTTAAGTGCCATAGATCAATAGTATGACACAAGTGCAAGTAACTTATCGTGTCATAGCAGAACAAAACGGCACTCCGATATTATACAGAACAGTTTGTGATTATTGTTATTCAAGCCAGCAAAATAGACGCCTATCCCAACTACAGGATCAATGAAACGCGTTCAATATCCAACTCAAATATCAAAAAAGTTCTTCACCCAAAGACACCGACTGTTCTTATCAAACCTGAAAATATCCAAAACATTTGCAAAAGTACGTCTGTCTTAAGTTGACTGGCCTGTTTTAACGACCTGTACAAGTTCTCGATACAGATGGGATGCTTTAATTTAAACTCGTAGTCAGATAGTGAAATGTAACTTGTTAATCGAAAACATCTGTACTTCGTATCAGCAATCATTTCTGTTAAAAAAACAAAAAGTAAACAAATGAATGAACTAATAGTAACACTTCACGAAGGCCTAGAGGCTGCCCAGTTTACTTATCATTTTCCGCCTCCACGGACTTCCATTGCTCTTTCCGCAATTAACACAAATCGATTTCGAGCCTTGGCAACAAATTGGAGTTGACGCTAGTGTCTGCCATCAGCAAATTACTAGCTTTGCACTATGCAGTTTGCCAAGACGACCATTTACGTTGGAGATAAAAAGAGTCGGTGGGAAGAAAAAAATTATATGAAAACGTTTTTTCATCAAAGCCAGTCTTTTACCCTTCCAAGTTCCTGCACGACCTCCTATATCCTATAGATTTATAGCGTAGCGTATGCGGTCTTATGTGCGTAGGTCGAACGGCGGTGACGGGCCCGATGATGAAATTTATGGCAGTCCAACATGGTCCATTAACCGGTCAAGTCTTGTGTTCGACGATGCGAAGATCTTCAATGTAATACTAGTATACATTGCACATATAGTGATAGACTTTGTTATAAAGGCCGATAATTTGTTATCTACTATCCATCGACGAGATAGTGGTGGCGATAAACTCGAATTAATTTTGAGAAAGAATGAAGCTGACGACGTCAAAGTGGAAAATGCCGGACAATTTTGCCTAACGAATTTACCAAACAGGCCGCATGTGTAGACGACAAATGACCCAACAGTAATTAGCTACATGGTTTAATAAACTCGTAGATTGAAGTGAATTTTTTTGAAAGAGGCATGCGAGTGTGGTAGTCATAATTATATTGCAATCAAATATAGTATGGGGTACACTAATGGTATAGAGGGGAGCTTCGTGGTGGAGATGCTGTTCGTTGTTGATCAAAAATGCGAGAATGAGTCTTTACGAATATGCTGGTCAACTGGAGCGTATAAAGTATATAAAAATTAAAAAAAAAAGAAACTTCCTGAAGACTCATTGGAAAGATACCCAGTGTAAAGTTCAGTTTCTATTACAAGTCGGTCAGACTACGTCTGTGTGAAGTACGAAGCGGCTCTGCCTTGTAATATTGAGAGCGAATAGTTATATGAGAACTCATGGTTTTTCAAAAACCAATGCTCTATACCGCTTCGAATCATGCATAGCTCTAACGCATAGTGACATTAGTTAGATATTTGGTATTAATTAACTGAGTTCCAGTCGCGTACATTTCCCAAGACAGCGAAGCTATAGGGACGAGGCTATTTTGAGATCCCGACTTATCGCGTGCGGCTACTAAAGAAAAAAACGTATTTAGCCGCGAGAAACGCTGGTAGATATTTGTCTATTATTTTTTTCACATTTCAGATAAATGTCATTGCTATAATGGGTCAACCGTACAGGCATTCTGATTTGCGCCCCATTTCATCAATGGGTCCCTTTTTTATCATCTGAACTCCTGCCGATAACAGCACAGTACTTCGCCGCCAAACATTTCCGGGTACCAATTCTACTAAAATTTAGCGTTTGCGTTATTCCTTCCTCGAAGTCCCTTTCTGTGTCTTTCTATTGTAAATCGGCTTTTTTTGCTACAAGTGCCTCTACTACTACTACTACTACTACTACATAAAGTCTAAATAGAGAAACGTCACAGGCTGATTTTTTTTTTCTGCCTTACGATTATCCATCCTCCGTAGTCATACACGCCGTTTCATTACTCTCTAGCTCCATTTGCCCCTGTATGTCATGCTACGAATGCTGCCGAAGATGGCTCTGGTCGAAGATAAGGAGAGTCAGAAGTCGATGTACCACGGAGGTGGCAAGCCATTGTATCATTCCCTTGACAGAAAATCTTGCCTAAATCATCATTTTAGCAAGCAGTAGGCGAGACTCGCCTCTACACTGACTTCGTGCCTCTGCGGACCTTCTTATACTCCACTGTCCTACCGGTTTTGTAGTGGCGTGCCGTGTTGCTTACGCTGTCGTTGTCGCTGAGGCGTTGTTACACAACAAAGCCTAAAAGAAAAATCAGCTTCAAAAAAACCGGCCTACGGGAGCGACTGAAGGTAAGCGATAACTCTACTTTAGGTAATACGAGAAAAATGTGATTTTTTAAACGAATTCGGATCTAGCGAGCCATCCAACTTTCGCTTCCTCGTAACCTCGTACCGTCTGAACTCCCCACTCTACATTTGCCACACCACTCTGCTCTCGAGCCCCAAAAAGGCCTTTCAACTACGGGCTTCCTGAACCCCCAAGTTTCGAAATATATGAACGTTAGCTATTGTTGATGTAGGAGGTTACAGCTTAGTTATTCTTACCCACTATCCGACCCGCATTGATACTAAAGCTTCTGCCAGATTGTTGGAGGCGACTTACGCAATGATCAACGAGTCTTTCTCGGTCATCTTCAATCTGACTGGACAATTTGCTCTGCGCTGATAAATACCACTTATGCTTCGCCCTGGTCAGGGTGACCTCACGCCCCTGCGTGTCCTCTGCGAGCGCCTGTGGCCGTTTCCTTTCCGTTTCGAAGCAAATCATTTTTCCTAGCCTGGGTAGCTCTGGCAGTATACGAGGTGCCATACGAATAGGTAGAGCGAGTCATACGAGGATTCAAGACGAAGGGACTTCCCCGAACGACGCAGACCCGTCAGCAGTCGCCAGGTTGGTAAGCAGGACACGTTTCGACGTTATGTCCTTCTTTTCCTTAACCTTCCTTTCCAGCCTTAGTTCCTCTTTTTTTCCCACGCATCCTGTTGGCCTGCCAGTGATCACCAAACCATTTGGCTATTGCTGTGGTAGCTCAGTGGCAACATAGCCCCCTGAGAAAGTTATAAGCTGTGAGGTATAGATTCAAAACTTAGAGTAGACACAAATCGTATGGTACCGATTAGCCAACTGTCTGGTGAAATGTTTGAGACGTTTTGTGGCCGTGTTTCCTCCCGCATTATCACCTCGACCTTATCTTCAGCTCTGGAACACTTAATTACAGCGATTAGGATGAACTGCCATTCTCTACCTATATAAATTATATCTCCTTTATTAAGTTATGCGATATTTGTGCAAACTAAAAGGTCAAAATCACTTGGTTGGTGGCAGCGGGCATATGTGGGGAATGGATAAAAGTTGGTCCGGAGAAAAAAATTAAGCCCGGTTGAGTTATTTATTTGGTCGTTTCAGTTTTCACGTAATGAGTTTTTAAGTAATGCTGTATCATCTCAGAAATCGTAACCCTGATATACCATAGTGTCTTACAAACGACGAGGAGCGCACTGCTGGTCTAGCGGGTACGCCCCAACATAAACCCTCTTACCGAGTTGATGAGCCAGATGAGGTCGGCGTTGAAGCAGTGCTGAATAGCAGTCGCACAAGATAAAAAGCTATAAACATGCATTTTGGAGACTAAACAAAGTATACAAAACTAACTTATTGAATTTCATACAATATATTTCATAGAAAGAGACTTAATCATGGAGAAGAACATTCTTATGTTCAAAGCTCGTTTAATCATATTAACTGTCTCCGTGATAAAAAAGCAGTTTTGTCTGCTACATGGCACAATACGAGTTTTTTTTTAACCATGGGAATCTCCCTTTGTGTTTCTGCAAGCCGAAACTGTCATTGAACTTCCGCTTTCGTGACAAGTGTGTACGCTTATCCATAACGCGTGCGTACGTCTAGATGTCGCACGGTCAAACATGTTACGGCAACGGGTACGTATGATTTTTCACTGCGCAGTTTCTTGAATTTTTTTATAGCGAAATCTCTTTCGTTAGGCTCTATGAAGCTGTTATTTTGGCTAGCCCGGATCGCAAACATTTCGCCTTTACACTTGAGGTTCGAAAAATAGGATCCAAGGATGTTATTTATTGAAAACAACATTTTTGACATTTTAAGCTACTGAAACAATACATTCGATTGATGTGGTGTGTAAACGTGGCAGGGGGTTCGATAGTAGAAAGTGCTACTCAAGGTGACTGGACAGCTTCAACAAATTTTCCATTTACTCTATTTGACATTTGCAACCCAAGCTTGCATAGCTATCATTAGCGTCTGAGGTAAAAATAAGACTGTTATCTATATTTTTATAAGCAAACGATAGTTTTCCGGTTTTATATATAAAGCTCAACTGCATTTATCTAAAAGTATTGATTTCTAAATAATCTAAAATAAATTAGCTGGTCAATCAAAATCTATACAAGTCGTAAAATTAGGACTAGGTCGAGTATGCTACTTTTTTTTACTTATCAGACGCATAATATAATACGCCTGTCCTTTTTAGGACTACTAAACGAAGGTGTTAAGGTTTCAAAAAAAATCTCGAATCAGATTCTGGTCCTGTATATATTAAAATAAGTAGCTTTTATATTATCTATTACTTTGCAAGTAAAAAAGACTTCCTAGTGAGTTTCTCGTGAAATAATTAACTAGTTATGGACTTCTTCTTTTTGTGGAACCGCTTTACACTATTGCATAATTTATTATCGCATATACAATATTTTCAAATTGATTCAAACTAGTTTGTTTTTCTGTTGCATCAAAATTAAAACACTTTAACAATGTTAAATTAATTTTATTATGGGGCACACTGATAGATTTTTCGTTGTTTGTAGCACCTTCTTACGTGTAACGCTGTGTTTTCTTCTAAGCTGCATGAAGCCGTCACTACTACTAGCGTAGCCCTCACAAACACCCCAGCTTTAGACGCCCCAGTCCTTTCCATAGGACAGATTGACAGTGGGAGCACAGATCCGTCAGACATAACTTTGACCCAGCCGTTCGGCCTTTGTTTAATTAAGCTGATCCTGGAAACTTGGAAAATCTTCAAGGCCTTCCGCGTAATCAAGCTGGTCTCGTCGACAGCAGCACAAGAGCTACCCACCACCAGCACACACTCCTCAGACGAAAGACTGAATTGAGATTCGAGGTATTTAGCTTTAAGGTAGAATCGCGATCTCGCAAAGCTTCTAGACGCTAAGCAAGACTAATCTTGTGATGAAACTTCCTCCGGGGCGACAATCTCTTACTCAAACACTAAAGAGCACAAAAGGATCGACTATATGACGCATATATAACTTGGATGTATATGCAAGACGTCAGATTGATGAGACCCTTAAATATTACTACACAAGTGAGAGACAACCCGACCATCGCAGATCGCAACGATATGCAGTCGACTACGTCGTCCTCAATCGATCAGGCGCTAGCCATTAGGGCTAACTTGGTAACTCTCATTTCTCTCCCATTGCTTTAAGATAGTTAATCCCTAGATTTCAGCTTGGATATTACCTTTTGCGTCTGCAAAGTAAGACAACCTTCTGATCGTTGCATCGGAGTTTCTCTCTGGCGAACGAAATGCTCGCAGATATCGACGACTTAGTGGTTTCTAGGAGCTGCCGTGATGACGACACAGCGACGATGACGACAAAAATGATGGTATTGAGCCATTTGACTTTCCGCTGAGCCTCACTGCGCGGACAGTTCCTGCTGTGGGACTTCCGATGTCTGGAGAAGAATTCCGGCCTTGGCCGACGCTATGGTGGGCTTTTCTGAACACCTCTCTTTCTCTAGCTTAGTCGACTGGCAGGCTTAGAACTCCACAGGTGATGATCGTCTGCGACCGACATTATATGCATTTTCAGTAACGCTCGAAGCAGCGGTCGTCTCCGGCAGGTATCACGATTTGACAATCGAGCTAGCTAGCTAGCTACAGTCCTTCCTTTCTTTAACAGTTCATTAAATGTCGGCCCTTAAACTGGTTGCTCAGACGTTGTCCGGTTCACACGGCTGATCTAAACTTCCTTCGGCCATAATACTCGAAGTACATGAGAACATGATAAACTTGGTTCAACACAATAGTTTGTCATAACGGCGGCCAGTAGCACTGCCGTTCAATAGCGTAGACTGAGCACCATACAGTGCACTGTAAACGGCGCTTAGCATCTCTGTTAAAGGCTTCGTACTTGTCGGTGGGGCTCTGGGCTCAGTACTTGGAATGGCGCGACATTCGGTAATGCCGTCGATCAAACTTATCCCCTGGCATCCACTACCATGATACTGAAATGGGTACACAACTAGCACAGGAGTTTTCAAGTCGCAGCTGCAGCCTTCGTGGGTATGTATGTGTATGCGGATATGTTTGTTTCTCTATCTTTGTATACGTTCGCGTGTTCGAGTGGAATGCTGTTACTTGATATGAGTGATTGGGAGTTGCGGGACTTAACCCTTGCCTGCGGTTCCGCCATCTGGCGAGATCAGCGGATACATGAGCCGTTGCCATCGCAGCCGTTGAGAGCTCGAAGCCCACACGGAGCCCTGAAGGCTCCCAGCCCGGCTCCCCCCGAGAGATGCTTATCATCATGCCACCAGTTCTCGCTAGAAGCTTCGGAGTTGCTCGTCCAACTTCCGGAGCCACATCCGGCCTCGGCGACTTTCCGCCCACCATCCGTCGTTGGCCGTCAGGTCCTGTCTTCTTAAGGCGAAGTCGGTTCTGTCGGTCCTTCTCATCCTTATGCTGGTGCCGATGGCTAAGTCTCACTCTTCACCCCCGATACTCTCCCCCACACTATGACTATGGATTCCACTGTTCATGGCGATGTTTCCCAGAGTTAGTACCACAGTATCGTACTTATATAGCAAGTCTCGGACTCGGATAAGGCCAAAGTCCAAACAGAGCTCAGGAAGCGGAAGAACTCCGAGGGATTTGGGGTGGACGATTTGGGAAAGGGAAAGCGGTTCCGAGATCAAGAGTGTGACTTTCGTGCGTTCGCCTTCCGTCTAACGCCCTCTACCATCTCTCTTGATTCGGGCCTTTCCAGGCCCCATAGCAGGCCAGCGGGCCCCAGCTGGTACTGGTACGGCTGTCCTTCCACGGCCTTCTTCTCGACTAAGCTTTTCTTCTAGACCGGCCAACTAACCTGGCCCGACTGACTCGACCGTTCATCTGCATAGCAAGTAAGGATCATCCGAATAACTAGTGACGTACACAGAGAGAAGTAAAGAAGGAAAGCAAAGAGTCTTCCACTGAAGGGACCGACGGACCGATCAGAAACTAGCGTTTAAAAAAAGAAGCCGACTGGTTGGTGTTGGAAGCAGAGCTGGGTTGCTCCCACGACATTGCTAAACATCTAGTAAAACCCGATCATAGTTTGAGAGAAAAGAAGCCAGTTGGAGAAGTCAGCAGAAAGTAAGGACCGCAAGACATACCGAGATGCGAGGAACTTTTGTTGTGTTACACACCCAAGTTTACACACACAAACACACGGTTTCACTCTTTCCCAATTTCTCTGATTGTTCCTGTGTATCTCGTCCTTATCTTCCTTAAGCGACCAGACCGCAACTGGCTGAACTCAATGGAATACCCAGGATGTCATCGCGGGTGATACGTGTGCACCGTCTGTATACGAGTCCGTGGGCAATGGGTCAAAAAAGAGTAAACTTTCTGTCGAAAGGTAACGACATAAGGTGACGAAGCATTGAGATCTACAGTGACAGCAGGATATCGCACGTGTCTTTTGCTTCCGCGACATTGAAGGATCCTTGTTTCGTCTCATGCCTTGTTCGTTGATTGCACGGACGCCGTTGTCGTACTGTCTTTGGCCTTGCGATTGCATGAAAGAAACGACGGTGAAACATCGCCTGAGAAAGCGGTACTATATATATCGCATATATGGTTATAGTCAGGCCATCGTGATGATGATCTAATTGTATGGGTTCGTTGCGATTGTTCGTAGGGATGTTGTGCATATATAGGCTAAACGCATTATTGAACAAATCAAAGCAGAGGAGATAAGTAAAAGAGTACAGTGACCTAGAAAAACGTATCCAATCGAAGAATGCTATCGCGGTTTGAAAGCTGTGGACAAGACGGACGTTACGTTCTCAAGTTGTGCGAACAAGACTGACAGAAATGAAATGACGTAGCTGAACCCACTTCGTAGCAACAGAACTCTTTTCCGTCACTTTGGTGTTGCGGCCGTATTGGCTGGTCGCTGCAAAAAACTGCCTCGGGTCTAAGAGGCCCGCATGCAGGCTTGCCTTCCAGAAGCGACCCCTCTTTTACGATCGAAATCGACAGTTCTCTAAAAGAGGCTGCAAAAACACAAGCCAAGGAAAGATACTATCCGTGCTACGACGGTTTGTGGACGTATGATATCGAACCCCACAAAATTGCACCTCCGATCGTTTCTTTCAAGTTGGTTGTGAAATATAATATTTCGATGAAACTGATGAGCAACGCTGACAGAGCTTAGAACGTCATTACCTTAGTGATGAAAAGCGATCTTCTGTTTTCGAAAAAGTGGGATGGAATTTGTTGAGGACGTTCTCCTTTTGTGGGCCAAACTTTCCATGAATAGAAGTGCCTTTCCTTATGAATACGGTAGTGTTGGTACGCTTGCCTTAAAACTACAATGTCTTTGAAGTATTTATGTGTACTCATCGAAAGGAAGAGTCGATGTGCCGATAAGCCACAGTTCCAGGCGATTGAATGAGACTAGGACATTAAATAATGCAAGAAAGCGCACAGAACAGAACGAGGTCAAAAGACATTTATATGGGTGAAATCTGCCTTATATTACCTAACATATGATGTCATAGCTTGAAAAAACTTAAGCTCTCAAAATAATATTTATAATTTACCAGTAACATTTGGAATTGTTTTTCGTGTTTTTATATCTGCTGCTTGAGCTGCCATTCAACGTTTTTCAAACACTTGGCTCCCAGCACGGAACAATAAGTTTGCACCCAAAATTGAACTTAAACCGCCAAGTGTTTCGAAGTTTAGCAGGAGAACGTATGGTTGACTGCGCTCTCATGGAACCGAACAGAACTTGTTGTCGCCCTAAAGAAACTGCACCCAAATGAGATAAACGTTACATCAGGTCACCATAAACCATCTCTTTACAGGGCCACATTGCCGTCAGAGTCGCTCGTTCCGAAAAGATTGAGTTCGCTGTAATGCTAAATCGTTAACAGCGCTAGATATTCAAGGAAAAACATGTCACTAGGTGCATCTATATGTAACGCAACATCTCTATAAAAATGTGTTTTTGTTGCAGAATCATGTCAAAAGTCGCGGTGAGAAAAATCATAAAGAAGCGTAACATATTGTACAGTAAAAGAGAGTGATTTACAGGACTACATCATAATAAAGTACATGTTAACAAGCTGTTTTTTTTCGTTGTCTTTACGATGCATTAGTACATACTGAACTTAGAAACACGTAGTGGGCTAGCGTAGGTTCTCGATCGAGTGTAAGCTGTTCGTTTTGGCCTAGTGGCCACCCATCCGAAACAATATTGGTCTGCAGCGTCAGACGTAAACTCGAGACATTTTCAATAGGATGTTTCAATCAAATCAGGTAAGTCCTCTTCGTGCGCATACACATCTTTGTTTTTAGGGGATGCGCATTACGCTTCACACGTTGCAAAATACCTAGCTATTTACACAATTTTACTGGCTATTTAATAAAATACAACGATTTATTCTCATCCCGTTACATTGTACAGCACGTCCATTCTATGATATAATGTAATGGTTAGAACCAATGTTACTATACCGATCTTATAGGAATCTTTTCAACCTTTCCAAAATGTCAGTTCTCCATTTTGTGATTTACCCTCTATAGCTAAATAGAACTCAATCCTTTTAGTGCTTTAGCATCATTCTCAAAAGCGCGACACACGCCATGGAAACAGCACTTGAAGCTGTTACAATCGCCCAGACACTACGGACGAAATAAATAAACCATTTCTATTACCAGGACGATCATTTATTTAGCACCTTTGCGATGCGAAAGAAAATTATCTATTATTTATTATTGTCCCCGCTTTGGCTACAGAGACTGTACTGACTAACGTTTCGTCGCTTGGACGTTTGTAAACTATCGATCCGAGTGAAAAAAAGACTATGGAGATTTAAAAGTGACTATTTTAGATATGAGACTTTGTTGTCTTATTTCATATATGCAATGCTGTACAAATTTGCATAGAACTTGAAGTTCGATGGTACCGCGATTAAGTATCGCCTCAGATGGCCTGGCTTCAGCACACATTGAGGCGTGCTTCTTCGCTGCTAGTTCCGGCTAGCACAGTTTTACGTGTCTCTAGGCTCCGAAGGTAAACACGTCACCATTACTTCGTGTCGTCATAATTTTCGTCCGAAGAGATGGTCGTATACTTGACAGTACGTCTGAAAACAACTGTGCAAACGTTTATGTTAAGATCGGGAAGGAACCGTGTGTTACTGTTTAAGATGATATGATATGAAACGAATTGGACTACATCATGATTGAGGTTAAGGTTTACGATTTCCATGAGGCCCAGTGCCTACACTGAAGTTAGAAATCACATTGGCTTATCGTCAAGAAAATCTATGCGCCAGCCTCAAAGCCAACATGCAGAATATTTACTAATGGGTATCAATATTTCATTTTGCGAATTTCCTCGGTTTACCGTCGTCTAATTTATTACTCTATGCAGTTCTCGTTGCGCCTATCCAGATGCCCTTCGAATCATCCGTGTACATTTAACGGCTAAGTCAGCTAGCGATTGCTTCTATCTCGTTTCTGATACATAGCGATATTATATGAGCCTTAAACAACTGCCCTGCGGGAGACCTGGAAGATGCTTTCCGTACCTACTAAGCTGACTGTTCACTCGCACAAAATGTATAGAAACATATAGTATGTATGTACAAAATACAGGATTATCATGGATGCTTTTCTCCTTTCGTCTGTTCAGCATAACAAAAATCGCATGGACAAACAACCAATGCGGATAGCTTTTAGGCGAGATCAACTGTGTTCTTCAACCACTGGATAGTCTTTCGGTAGCACTATACCCCCTCGAGTGCCTCCGAGGTAAACAGAGCTGTCGGTAGATGATATCACAATGCCATATCATTTTAACAGGCCACAAGCTATACAGCAGAAGGTGAAGGTGGAACCACACCTAAACAAGCTAACACGAAGGAAAATCACGGATACTGTTCGTAATAGTTCTGAAACGTCGATGAAGGACCATCCCGTTAAGCATGTCGGCCAGAATAGGTCTCACGATGCCGGACTTCTGATGGTTTTATTTTTTAATGTAGGTTGAAAAGAACTGCCAACCGTTCTATCGCGACAGCAATTCTCTGCTGCCAGTGAACCGATCGACGTTAGTCAATACGCTAGTAAACGTATTTACGGCGTCTGAGATACGTAATAACGACTGCCGCTCACTTCAGTGTTTGATTCACAGTGACTAAAGAGAAGGAAAAAAGAAGAGATTGCATTTTGCTTCTGTATCACAAATAGGGAATGCTCAAAATATGCAAAGAAAATCTTAACACGTCATGTGCGCGATGTTCCGATCGAGGTCGGGCGTCAAGTTGTTTTAAAGCACCGAACGCTATGTCACGGATGGTGAAGAAGCCCGGGGGTTCGTATGAATATCTCAGTTCAAGGGAGAAGGAGCGAACTTCGATGAGTCGTCATTATGGATGATAGCAGCTTAAAGCCCATGCTAAAGCTTGATGCTTCGAGTCGGAAGTTCTCGAAAAATTTATAAGTCAACGAATATGCGGCTTTTTGTTGCTTAGGGCGGTTTATTAAATAACTGTTTTAAATTTTATGGTTGGTAGATAGTGAAGCATTACTTTAAATGGCTGGGCCTTTTCTAGCATCAAGCGAAGTATCTGAGCAGGGGGAACCGTTCTTCTACAGGCTGTTATATGTTAACAGTGGAGTATGCAGAAGATAACGTGCCGTAAGACAGTAAGGGGTCGGACTCGAACGTTGACGACCGATTACAATGAATGCGTTAGGGCGGATGTGCTTATTAAGATTGGAATCAGCAGGTAGTTGGACAGTACGATTTGATCGATCAATCTGATACTTCAACATATTGAAACGTATAATGATCAATATCATTGTTAAGGTGAGGACAAATGGTTCGTCAACTATTTACACAGATTAATGTTGTATCTTCTCTATATATATATTGTATAGATGTGTTGTATATAAAGCAAATATACGCAACATTTAACTGATTTTATATAATTTATTTACCTGTATTCCATTCTACAATGAAATGCGCTTGTGGAAAATGTAAGCTTTTGAGAAATCATTTTTATTGAATACCCAATTGTTAGCGAGAAGTATATAAGGTATCTCCCGAAATCGTACTTTTGCGCTTGATCATTTTTTCTATTTAATTGAACACTGTCAAGTATAAACGTTAAAAGGGCAGAAACGATCGTAAAATTAGTTGTTTTTTTTTTTCTTTTTTTTTTTATCATTTACGACTACACGATACAACCTCTACCTTTTATATTTCAGATTTACCGTTGATTAAGTAAGATTAAAGGAACTACAAATAATTAATAATCTGAACAAGTCAATAACACTCTTCCAATTATGTGCAATATTTTATAATAAATTAAATAAGGTTCCTATATTTTACGCGGCTTGATAATTGAAACATTTGCTTTGTAGATATTCACAAAATATGCGCTTATATAGAAACGATTCGTTTAAAAATACCTAATATATATATAAGCTGACAGGCCAGGATCAAGGACCGCTGGCTTTCTCAGCTAGAGCTTTAACCACACCGCAGATGACCATGCGTGCGTATATATTATCGTTTGGTCGGATACGAGTACAGAGTTGTTCTCGAATATTTGCGCCTCCATTCAAATCCTAGTATTTTGAACACTTTTTCTTTTTGACGAAAAGTGCGCACACAGATCTCAGCGTTAGTATCATCACAAAAGTAAAGTCTACATTTATATAACCTGCGAGCCGCAATTTCCGACAGCCGATACTTTTCCCACCGAGACCATGACACAAACGAAAATCTGTCGTATGATCGAGCATATACACATTTCCTCAGTCGTCATTTTACAGCCGGGGATATCTGATGTGCGTGACATCATCCTGGGCCGGCAGGTCATTGTCGGTGCAGGATGGCTTTCCCGTCCCCGCTCTTCTCACACATTCTCTAATGCATTGTGCTATCCTACATCATCGACTTCATTCTCATTGCTGCGCGAATATGCCCACGAAGGCTATACTACTTCGCCTTGTGCTTAAACGTTTGTGACTGCGAAACCAGCCCGAAGTTGGCGCCAGCTGCTGCTCTACTGTAACCTTTGTATGATTACCGTCGTCGGGTCAATGAGATGAGTTGAAAGCTAAATGGACTCGATAGATATTTCACTATTTCTCCGTATCATACTCAGGATCAACGGCAGCGAATGACGAACAGCGACCGACTCCCACTACGACGATATTTCCGAAATTTCAGGAGAAGTAAAGAAACGAAGACTCATTGCACAGGATAAGCCGATGCTCGACAGAGGCCACCTGCGATGCCGTAAACACTTAAGTAAATAATCCAGTAAAAGAAAACCAATCCAGTAAGCTGTAATACTTCCTTGGTGACTAGCAGCACCTGTCGCCGGTATTTCTCTTACCTGAAAAACGTTGTGTTCATACAACTCGAGTGGAAGTCGACGGATTTGTCGTGGCGAGATGAACATTCTGAAAATTTCAGCTGGCGGCCACATATTAACTGCTGCATCCCGTCTCCCTGCGTGTCGACGAGTAATAAAAACGCGATGAAAAACGCAGCCCGCAGCTTTTGTTGATGTAAGAACACCCAAATGCGCATTGAAAGACACCAACAGTCGGCCTCACCTGGGATTATGGCGAGTGACAGCCGGAACTCGCCAGATGATGGCCACTATATTTTTGTACTTTGAAACAAAATGCGGTGCCAAGCAAAGTTGCTAAAGACACATAGCTACTAAGCGACGCCGAAAGAAACCTTGCTTCCTAAACAGACGAAGCTCTCATAGCTTTTCTATTTTCAGACGCTCGTCGCGAAATTCTCCAAGCAGTATTTATGTTGACGGCGGTGCGTGTTTCTTTTTTTTTTCCTTAGATTATTAATGGCTCGTCATTTCTTTAATTATCCGTCTCCTCACTTTTCCAGATTTTTGGGGGACGAGCTTCATGCGCGGCTTCATTTGAGCGTTTGCCGATTCCCTTATATGGTGCAATACCCCTCGTGTTGGAACCTACTACAAAGGCTAGCCTCGTTACTGAAATCGTGTAAATGGTCATAGTCAGCCCCATTCTCATGATGAGTTTTATAGGGGCCATTGAAGAGGCAACATGGTGGCTTGCAATAATGCGTGTTAGCCTTAATCGAAAAATGAACCATGCTAAGCGATTTGCTCGCGATACTTGTAGTGGTACTAACTAGGAAGAGTTTGTTGTAACTAACTCAGTAACTTGACATTACCTAGCATCATCCGCTGGAATCCCTGCCACCTAAAGTTAATCAGGCCTGGTGAAGTTTTTGCCTTTCGAGTGGTTTTAGGCCAGCTATAACGAACCAATCGCTAGTTATGTCTTCGTCGCTTGCAAGGAGAGTCGCTGACCGAGAAATTCTGATAATTTTCTGTGGTATTCATTATTGTTGATACCGTTTATGTTCTTGGTGTAACTGTTACGATTGTTGTTAAACAACAAGGTTCAACTCGCGTCCACCATAAATCGAAAGTTAGGCAAGTTGTTCTTGTCCATTTTTTGTTGTTATTGTTACGTTTCGAGCTACTGACTGCTTTGTACAATGCAACAAGCGCTAATAGCTATTCGTTTTTTTGGGTTTTCTACACCTGTATTAGTATATATACTGTATATATACTATATATATATATATATATATATACTGTTACCTGTATTATATAATCTTGTAGACCCTTTCCATGTAGTAGTAGTATAGCTTCATAGCATCATCGCACAAACGCTACGATTGATCACGATCAAAGTAGCAGGTAGTAGTGGTTGAGGCAAAAATGCTACTATAACTGTCTATGTGCCATCTACTTTTTTCTCGTCGTCTCGAATAATCGGCCACCTGCAGAGAACGAAGGGAGGGAAAAAGCAGTACCTTTAAGCCGTTTGCTTAAGAAATGCATTGCGCACGGTGTGCCTCACGCATAAATAGAAGATGGCAAGCGTTATTGTATTTTAGACAATTGTTTAGTTCGTTCTCTCTCTCTTTTTTTCTTTCTTTTTTATTTTCCATTTCAAGCTCTCTATCTCTTTCCTGTTCAGTTTTTCCCTAGAACAACTGTCATCCTTCCCCGTATACATTCCTATCGAACCTTGTCGCGTTCCATTGGTGGTGAGGCCGTGCTTGACGCTGCCGTTGTGTGCGACGGTCAGCGTTTTTGCTACGCATTTGTCGTTGGTCCAATCTCGGCGACTAGCCAGCTAAGTTGCTATATTCGGCTACTTCTCTCTTAGCAAAACGGTTGTTGATGATGATGATAATGGCGTTCCCTATGCTGCTGTGTTTTATATGTTTGGTGCATTGACTGGCAGTAATGTTCACCCGCCCAAAAACCGATTGGATAGACGTTACACAGAAGACGCCTGAGTCAAATCGTGAACCAATCATTTGTACCGTCCACTACCGCGATGGTTTCGTCGTAGCAGAGTTATCGGCCTGTCATCGTCTGCTACTGCAGCAGAAATGCTATTAACACTACCGAAAATCCCCTAGCTAGCTAGCTAGCTAGCGAGTGTCGGTCGCTACGAACTGAAAACCAGATATTACTATCTTGATTTCATTTTACTACCCCTTGCCTGGTCTTTCTTTATCTCCGCCTGATGCCACTTCTAGCGCGCAAAAGTGAAACCGCTACGGACGGGATGTGTACCGTCTGCAAAATAACAACAACAACAACAACAACATCATTAGCAGTAGCAATGAAAAACATGATGTTAAACACAGCCATAGAATGGACTCTGAAGGAGAAAGGCATTGCTGCTATGACACATCCGCACCTAGTCACAATTGATGTGTCCGCGAAATAGAAGAAATAGCTTTGTCTGTCAACGCATTGTCTGTTGAGTTAGCGAGATACGTGATTCCTTTGTGGCCCTAATCGTTCTAAAATATTCGTACTTCTATGCCATTTTCATGGGGGACACCATCGCTAAATTACATAGAAACATTCAGCTACAAGTAGTGTAATGTGGGCTCACGGGGACATTTATAAACGTGAAGAGTCAACGATGATGGTTCGACGGCCACAAACTTGTGCACTTGAAGGCACAAGTTCGTAGTGAGTTGCGTGGATGGCTAAGACTAACTTCATGATACGTGTATCTGCGATAGCAAGCCAGAGAGAGAGAGAAAGGGAGACAGGGTGATGTCATGCCTGCCTGGTGACTTGGCAACGGCACTTTCAACATTCGTTTTGATGCAAAATGATGGGAAGAGATCACTGACTATCTACCCATTTATGCGATTGCGGGAAGGGTCCCACAAACTGGATCTATGAAATCTGGCCAGTTTTTGAGTCGATATGATATCTGTTGTTGCGTAAAGTTGTGCACGGAAAATCAACTCGATAAAACAACTTGAATGCCAGACATAATCATATCGCCCGTGACTAATACAGATAAGATCGACTCGTCGGAGGAACTTTCATAGAAAAATGGAAAACAGCACGTAAGCGTACAAACATATGTATGACTATTAGAACGGACTTCGGGATCTTGGTTTGGGAATGATATCTAAAGGGGATTTTCTTTGCATTTCTGAAAAATAATGTATGCGTTCGAGATTGTCGAGGGAAGTGGTGCCTATGACCGTTCTGATGAAATATCGAGGAGTGGAAAACAGAAGGCACCATATCGGTATAGTTATTCTTTACACCGATAGCAGCTCGTTTATTTTTTACACAACTAAAAATTACGGTTCGTCTATGGCTTGTATAGTGTCACTGAGGGAAATTATTTAATGAAGAAGTTTGATAAAAATCACAGATGAAAGAATGAACCAAATCATTGAATGAAGTTTCGCGATTAGTACTACTACGATGTCACTGCAGAATCTTAGCGCTTAGACAATGAAAGATACTTAGGTAACGAAGCTAAACCTTCGAAAAAGTCCTATTATAAACAACAATGAAATTAGCTATTATCGAATGTACAACGATACTGAATAAATCTACTTAGATAGGCATAACAGCGTACAGACATATGACAGATAAACATCGATGGCTCCAAAGGATTATTTCACTTATTGTAGAATTTAAGTGGCATATATTATAAAGTCCTCTGTTAGTTATTAGGACCTCCAGAGTTATTAGGACACGCAGGGGCAAAAACAGACCCCGGGGAAAGGTGCTGTAATTCGTCGATAACTTAGCTTTTATGCGCGTAGGGTCCATTAAAGAAAAATGCGTATCTTACTAGTAACCTTGTGACGTCGTCGGTATTTGTTCAAGTTGTATATTTATCTTAACGTATTGATAGCACGTTATAGTTGCCACTAGATAGGGAAGATAGATCACCTTTTAACATCAATGCGTCATCGGGCATTGAGTAGGTGTAGGTTCGCGTAACATTAATACTTTTACACCTTCTAGGATTACAATCATACATATAATACTTAATTTCATCACATCGAAGATCTGGTAGCACATTGTCAATATTGAAGATGGTGGAATATGAAATACTGGAGTATTTCCTCTTTGTCTGCCGTAGGAAATAATAATAATAAGGATATTTTATTATTTTTTGTAACACGCATTAAGCAAATCAATCGACATTGAGGTGCGCCAGTGGTGCCGCTTAGCGGAAACCTCATTTAAAGTGTGGCACGTATTGTTCTCAATTTATTCGTCGTATTTTGAAAAATGTCCATAGGCGTATATGTGATGCTTATTAGATGCATGCGCTTTGTAAAGCTCCTGTATTTTCTGCACACTGTTATTGCTACGACACCAGCGTCCTCGAAGGCGTGTCCTGATACAAACTAGCTATTTAAGCAGTGCATATTATATATTGTATCTTATACTATAGTGCGCGTTCAGCTCGTTTGCAGCGACCATTTAAAAAACGGTTGTAATGATTTTTGTGACTTCTGTTGACGCACTCCTAACAAAACAACCCTATGGTGACTACAAAAGATTTAGTAGGCATCAAGCTGGCTTTGAATGGCAGGGATTTTGACGTTTTTTCCCGTCCATTAGAATTTCGACGCCTTTGAAGGTCGAGTGGCGACAGTCATTCGATCTTTGCCGTCGCGTATCCATATATATGGAACATATCCAAGAAAAACAGCAAGGACAAAAAATACCCTCCACCTCCCCAGACATTAGTGAATAAATCATCTTACTTGCCTTGAATGGGTGACATACTTGGCTAAAAATTCTATTTTAAATAGCCCATATTATCTCCCTTGTAAAGCTTCGTTCTTGTCGGATTAGTTTGGAAAAAAAAAAACAATGGCTAGAAATGTCACCCAGAAAATGCTGATTGTCCCGCGAATAATTTCTACGAATATCGCCCCCTCGACTTGCAGTCCCCGCTGAAAGCAACATCCTTACTTGAAGTGGCAAGCACTTGTTACACTCTTGCCCCCTACAATGGCAATTTTCCCCAATTTTTTTCCTACAGTAATGGTAATGGAAGAAGTAACGCCACTGGCCAGCCATGTTCTTTCATTTTCGGCAGTCTTGCGCGTTTGCGTGTAATTCTCAATGAATTAAAAAAGTGACACGGTTTTTGCCTGGACAGCTCTCGCGTCTGTGTAGATCACCATCGGTGCCGCTCCGCATCTCGTAATAGTTAGCGGTGTTTCAATGTCGGACTCCGGCCGACGTATTTTGCCCCCACCTTTACTACGATACCTACCAGCGAAAGTAAACATGGGGGTTTACCATCATCGTCTGCGCGGAATGTACCATAAAAGAATCAAGTATAGAACTTACTATTTTCGAAGAGAACAAAGAAGTGGTGAAACCCAGCTAGGAACTGTGAATAAGAATTGGTTGGAGTATAACTGCGTACTGCTGGTGGGGGCGGGTCGCTTTGGCCATTCGTAAATCGTCGTGATAACGACAAAAGCAGTAATAGTAGTTGTAGGGGCATCAGAAAAACTGGCTGGACTGGCGCACAGCTGTGGTCCATTACCCCATGTGCAGAATCGGTTGACAGTGGGGAATTGCGAGCTGTTGACCGACCCGCTGACACAGTGGTTGAGCGGATTTTACTTGGGCCGATCGAACGTTGCTGCTGTGATCTCATCCTCTAATAATGATTTAACCCCCTTCCCCTCCGTCAATTTGACGCTGTGTCGACGAAAAAATAATCCATATGGTCGTGCGTGCAGCGCGAATGGAAGCGTATCTTGAATTTGCGGAAGACATTAAACATGCAAGCAATTTTTCCCCGTCTTTTCTAGACAACAAGTTGGATGAGCGCCGGAATCGAACGAATACGTTGGATATGAAATTGCCTGTGTGCTCAATCTCTATGAAGATAATGTGCGTGTGACAAGCAAAACAGCCGTTGACATTTTCAGTAGCAAAATCCGCTTACGTTTGTGTTATGTGGATTGAAAGTTGTCGGACCCTTTCAGTTACATTAGTGTTTCTCGACCGCGAGTAACCATCACTAGATTTCACTCTATAATACTATAGGAAATCTTATTTTCAGAAACTGTTCTTGTATGGATAGTCTTATCGATTGGAGAGTAATCTTCAGCCTTTTCGGCGAGACAGAAGGATCGTAAATAGGGTATAAGAAATTCTGCCCTGTCATGTTTCTCGAACATTATAGTCATATATATTGATTATATTAGCAGGTAGAGTGTTACGTTGACAGCGGCAGCAAACAAACATTGCCTGTAAACGCAATGTCGTCAGTTACAGCTGGTCGGCTATTAGGATTTTTTCGATTCGCTTCTCTGCGGCCACTGTGAGGTGATGATTGTTTGGCCAACGTCCGATGGGGACCACTAACGGAACGATCGTGAATTAACCAGCAGATGTTAACCGTGTGTCGAAGATCCGTGGCTCACATCATCTGCCGCGACATAATACTATCAACAAGCATTGAACAAAAACCGGAGTCCAATAGAAATGATTTGTTCGTATTGGTTCACGACCCTCGTAAACGGGCTTGCCATTGTCTCGGAGAAAGGAAAAAGAAAGCTAGTAAATACAAAGCAATCCACAAAAATCGAATCCTGTCCTTATTAGGAACAAACATTGGGAAAAGTCAATTATAGATAAAAATCCGCTCCTACTTTTCCTGCCAAAAATTGGAATGAGATTGGCCTGACTAATCTTGCTGGAAACGATGCGAAATCTGAAGCACCTAAAAATTTACCATATATGCTTTTAATGCAGCTCGAAAAGTAGGACAACCCACGCAAATGTACTATAGTTAAGTTATTTACTAGAAATTATTGTTTGTCGATCGATGTTGTCGATCTCGAGCAAAGTGTAGGTACCAAAATATGATCTCTCGACGCTGGACGAAAAGACGTCAAACCTCGCTCGAACCCGTCCGTTAAATTTGCAAGCGGGTCCCACCATAGAGAATTTTTCCGGTATTGATCACGACCAGGTCGGACGTATCGATCGACCCCTTTGTGGAAGACTGTTGGCTGAGTGGAATATCGTGTACGGAAGATACCATTCACCCGAATATGAAATTTGCTGATGTTACTTCAAGGATCCATGTTAAGCGTTTTCTTAAGAGTTTGGGAGGTACTCTTGTCCGATATTTTGTAGGGTAACTTTGTATGACAAAGATTGTTGACAGATCGTCGTAATCTTTTTACTGTATTGATTTGGCTTGAGTTTTTGCCTGTTAATGTTGTCTTTAAGATCTTCCAACGCTAGATTTAAACTTCCAGATGCAGGGGTATAATTGAAATGTTTTCGGTGTTGATTTTTTGAAACAGCTTGACTACGTTGCTCAGAACGAAGTTATAGACAAGAATCATTGCGTAAAATTGCGTGCATAGAATCCATCATGATAGCATGCCGACAAAATATTACCTTTTCCTCTGATTAAAAAGACAACGAGGCTGATCTAATGCCATCGGTTGGCTGTAGTAAGACAAATCCAATATCATAATCCACGCTAAGTGTACAATACGCGTGCAAACAGTATATTGCCCCAGGTAACAGACCGATCCTACTAGTAAAGTCGACAGTAAAGAATAAGTTGACTACTTAAAACTGGATTATCAAGAAATGTTCATCTAGAATCCTATTTTGGGTTGTAATGGTAACAGTTGAGCCGTGTCAATTACACGCTTCTCTCATTCAATATAATAATAATTTGTTATCAAAAGGGCTCTTCTTTATTGTGACTTTTTTAATCGTATCTTATCAGGTAGGAAATTTTCGAATGGGCGCGTTTCCTTTCACAGTTGATCCCTTACGTGTTGTCCATACTTCAAATCCCAAAAAGGCGACAACTTCACACCACAATATCCACCTTCGCCCGTAGTAAAACTTTGGCTTTAGCCAGAAGAAGCGTTTCACGTTCTGCGCACTCTTACGTCCGTTTTCTAACGCCACGTCCTCCAGCCAACAGAGGCTGGCTTCAAAGTGCCTCTAGTTGATCGGTAAGCGTAGCCATCTTTGGCTGACGATAGTCGTATCGCCAATTGTTACTCAGGTAACACGTATTTTGAAAAGTACCGCGCTGGCCATGTTCGCAAAAAGTCAGGCATTCCGAGGCACGACGATTAGAGGAATATTTCCAAGCAAGGATACCGATATTCTGTACAACTCACCACAAAGCCACAAACTTGACCGGAAGGAGCAGTAATCACTAAAGGGGCTTCTTCTTACGGTTTCGTAACCTGGAATGTAGTGCTTTCACTGTCTCCTACTGCAAAGGAATGCCTTTTCCATTTTGCGCTTTCGTAGAGATTCCAGTGTGCTCTTGCATCTGGGGAGGTTTGACGCTTTCCATAATGATATTGATAGTTTTGTCAGCCACAATCTTCCTCGACTCGCTCTCTCTTATTTGTGTATTCTTTATCGTTCGAGTGGCTACTACGTACGACCACCCTCTGTTTTTCTCTTTCTAACAAGCTCGCTGTTTTATTTTCTGGAATCTTCGTCGTCAGTTCGAACGGTTGACCTGATGGACCCTTTTATAGAAAGGGATAGGGTGCGAACTTTTTCTCTTTATTTTTCTCGTCCTAATCAATGAAATGCAGGAACCGTTGGAAACCGGCTATCGATAAACAACGCATAGACAGAAGCTTGAAAGGCAATTGTAATAGCGAACTGTTTTGTCACTTCTCTAAACCGCCTTCGATCTCATCTAGAAGCGGGCATTGCCTCAACCTTAATTTTGAATTGTTTTGCACTGAAACCCGGCATGGTCGGGTAGTACTACGACTCAAAGGGCAGCATAATGAACTACTACTGTGGGTAACCATTTAGATTGTACAAGAGAAATGCCAATCTAAACTCGGCCAATGGGGGCTTCTGAGCAAATTTTTCTTTGGCACTGCCTCCCGAACTCCTGCCTTCAACTGGCTTTCAAATCAGCTAACCATTTGATTGCTTCATCGTCTGCTGAGCGCTATGGCAGATTTTTTCGTAATCTAAATTGAATAATTAAACTGGGTTGCATTAGTTCTACTCTCACCATGCTTGAATGAGCATACTGCGCTACCCGTAGCTCTGGGTCTGGTACGTTCATGAAATCAATAACGAAAAGGCGGATAAACGCGCTCGCTGGCATGGTTCCTTAATCAATCGGATCGCTGTTAGGCGAGCCTTCACACGCGTTCAAACGACACTTTTCATAGCAAAACAATTGAAACGACTGGGCGAGACAGGCAATAGCAGAATCTGCTTCGTCCTGGTGATAAACTTCGATCATAGTCGATTAACGTAGAATAATAGGGGAAAGCTTCTCATAGATCAGTTTCTGACCCTCCGCAACGGTGTAGTGGTAACGTATTTGTCCCTACTAAACCTAGGGACACCTTGTGAAGGATGGCCAAGATTCGAGGCCGGTTGTAGAGAAAGAGAGTGTTCGTTCCATATTGGAAAAGACGGCAAATTATTTGAAGCAATGTAGTACGGAATTTAAAATTTGACATGTTTATTTTAACATATCAGTACGGGAAATGTTCAGATTTAACTCGATCCTTCTTTGCTGCTAGCTCGACTGCGGCCGTCCGGGGGATTAATTAACAATATTCTTCCATAACCCCAGAAGCATCAAGACGATTTCACGCTGACGACGCTAGTTACATTTAGCTCGTCTGGCAGGAAATGCTAGCCAGCTCCGTATACCGCATGGCACGACCAAACCGAAGTGCTTACGGCGAAACAAATGCAAGCCTATTTCTATAAAGATTCTATTTCATTTGCGCGTAACCACGGCTCCGATGTCTTTCCTATATGCCGCAGTGTTGTAGAAATATTCGGTAAGAGTCAAACCAACTACGTGGGTAAGAAGCGATTTTGTGTTAGACAAGCAATCTAATTAGCGTAGAATTAGTTCGTCGATCTTGCATGATTTGGTGTATCAGAGCAACTTGTTGAAACAGATTCCTACGACTTAGGAATAGCCTGAATATATATCTCTGAGGCCCACTAAATTCATTTACAAATCCTGCTGGACAGAACCAGCTTGGCGGTTGCATAGTCGCGCTCAAAGATCTCGTTCATAATAACTTCTCGAGCTAGTTTATCCACATAGCAAACAATTGATTACTTAAATGGTACCATTGATTAGCGGTTGCAATAAATGTCTACAACTGCAAAAACTTTTGAGAAAATTGATTTTTTGACCAGATCGAATATCGATATAATACATTTCTTTAAAACAAAAATTTGAACTTTTCAGCATGCGCGTGCTCTAGATGGTTTGCAATTTCTCAGAGCCCTTTTGACAAATTGTTGAAGTTATACTGAAAGGTGATTCTGAAAATCGGTAACAAACCGGCATACCGAAAAATTTAGATGTCTCAAATGTAGCATGGGATAGAACTGCTCTTGGCTAAGGCATATGACAAATGCAGTACATTGTGACGACCTTGTCGCAACAAAATGTATCTAGAGAAGAAATATTGCAGAAGGTGATTTTACGTTTATATCTAGGTTCCAGCTATGCATGAAAACACCCATTCATATCTCGTAAATGGCAATGGTCGACTATACTCGTACTCGGTGTCTATTTGTATGACCCTGAAAATTTTCGGTATAAGTTGGAAATGTAGAATTTCCTTTTTGAAATGAAAATAAAGTAATTCTCGCATATGATAACTTCTACACTCAGTTATGGCGTAATTTTATGCTACATTTATAATATACCTGTTAAATTTTGGAAAACTTTTGAGGGTTATAAGCTTTAAGGTAACATATCTTAGGCAGTATGAGTCGCGTCGAATCGGCGTTGGTCTCATTTCAGAGCTAAAATTTGGTCGTAATTGTTGGAATGCTTTATTTAGAATTAAAATGTAGCCCCTAAATATCAGCGGCAAGTACGCTATACTTTACAGTCTTATTACGATAAGGGTGCAAATGCTGCCTATAGGAAATTCTACTTTTTATGATCGAGATACATTATTGGAAGAAACGGCCGAATAATAGCCCTGTCGCTGTCAGTCTGGCAACTTTAACGTAAAGGACGCTCCCCGTTTTAGTCGACGAATTACAAAAAAAGTCGATAATATTCTTGGAAAGCTGAACAGCCATGGATAGCCATGACTTTAGCAAGACACTGAACATCTATTATTAAGCAGTTTCAAGCCTTTTAAATTAAAAAAAAAATAATAGCTCGATGTTTCGGTGGCATTTGAATTAACGTCAAAAAAACATTACTTGATCTGGGTTCCGTTTGCGAGACTCTACAGAAACGCTGCGAAATCAAGCCATTGCCAAAGCATTGATCAGCGACGGATGACGCAAAATCAGACAATAATGTGCAAACAAAAAACAAAAGGGGCCCACAGCCTGTGGCAGAGTACAGGCCGACAATAAAAAAGATGACGCTATTTGTTCGGTAAAATATGAATGGAATCGTGCATTGTGAGCTGTTATCACCAGGCAAAACAATTGATTCGTACTCTTAGTGTCAACAACTAACAAAAATACAAGAGGCCTTTGAAAAATATCGACCCAAGCTTTGAACAGAAAGGGGGTCATCTTTTACCATGACAAAACCGGACCAGACACTGCTTTAGCTACCCGGGAAAAATTATGAAATTTTCGGATTTTAATTCGTCCGCCTTACAGCCCGGATATTGACAGTCAGGCTACCATCTGTTCCGGTCTCTGCAGAACTCTTTTAATGGTACTAATTTAACTTCCACGAAGGCATGCAAAAATCACTTATCACAATTTTGCGTCTGGACGCCACAGAAATTCCACAAATATGGAAATACGGCGTCACCAGGAAAATGGCCGAAAATCATTGATCCAAATGGCGCCTATTTAGTTCACCAATATTAAAGCAATATTACTTTAGTTTTGGAAGTAAAGCCGCCAATATATATGTATGTATGCTGGCTGGAAATCAAATATAATTCCTGCGGTCGGGGTACTAGATCTGGCTCTGCTAGTTAGTGTATTTGTTTTAGAGAAAAATGCTCTAGCATAAACAAAACAAGGTTTTGTCAATGTAAAATTCGACAGAACAAATGCCTCTATCCAACCTACAGGCGTTTACCCCGTGTTATTTTGTTTTCGTCATATATAATACACTGGAAAATTTGATTGTACTTTTGAGATAGAGTATCAAAGTATGCATTTTCTGTACACATGTGAATGTATAAAATGTATGGACCTTACTAATGGAAAGCGTTGATCATACCAGAGCATCGATTTTTGGAATCGCGGTGAAGTAACCGCGATCTACATTACAATTGTATTCAACAGGAGGTTGATCTAGTCCTAATTAAATATTAAGCCCACATGCTGAGTGTATTAAGTAAAATTTGACGCAGAGGTTCGTTGTGTATGATATGACGGGATGGCCGAGGGGATATTTACTAATTCCAGATCCACTTTTTTTTATCGACATTTCTAGCTCTGACTGTGCAGTCGACTTTTCACGACAGTTCATGCTGGAAGCGCTATTTTTCACGGAATTTTTTTCTCTAACTCATTACTTCTTTTAAGTAAATAGTCGATGTTATCAAACTCAAGATGTCTACAGAGTAGTGTATTTCGTCATGGACAGTTTCCCCGAGACCACTATTTAATACGTCAACCAGATAAATATGACGGAATACAATTCAACAGAAGTGTTAGTCCACGTATGTACATGGAAAAAATATATATATATTTTGTCATTGAGCTAACGCACCTGCAGAGTGAGTCGCTTCATCGTCCAAGGGCATGTGTGAAATGGGAAAGTAGTATAACTTTTAAGAGAAATACCGAACAAACAAATGGATGCTGGACCCTAAAAGGCCATTTCAAATATAACCGCCAACCGAATTTTAATGCCAAATCTGATTAAATAAACCAGTGTAGTCTACAATGTACGCGGCTACGCAGGGGGCAATGCAGTGGAGACGACAACAGTTCTGGGAAGGATCCTTCACATCTCAGCTATTAATTGAGCCTGATTAAAGCGCATACTATTTCGAGTGATCGCTTTTTACTACGTAATACACGCACTAGGAGGTAGTATAAAGACGTGTACCGCTTAGTCCAACATCTCTCTAGTGCCCATGTCTTACCATCAGATATGATTTTAAACCAGTAAACGGCAACATTCAGATATTAATTACTGGCAATATAGCACATACGTCCGTGCAAGTGCAGCACGGTGATAGGACTGCTTAGTATAGAAAACATGATTAGATAAGCGTGATTTGAACGAAACAAACATAAAGACGTAGTTGCCATATCTGAATAGATATTGATGCATTGCTATTGCGGTGAGGTAAATAAACTGCAAAGATGATTCGTTCTAGGTGATATATCATAACGTAAAAAATGCAATTTCCTCCAACGAAATTCGCTGTTGGGTCAAAGTGATCATCATCTGGTGGAACAAGTTCAATACGCAAACCGCTATGCAGAACGAACTCATGCAAAATTTCTATGATATCTTCTTCTGATGTATTCACCCTTGCCGTGTCCCGTTGCTTTGACGAGTCACGCATGTCCAACCAAGACGTCGGCAGAAAATCAACTCGATACATGCACGTCTATTACGTAAGGTCTAGCTCGGCAAATCGAACCGCCAGCGTCGTAGTTGAAACGTCGGCCAAAGACTAACTTACGTCGAACCCCAGAAGGAAGGACTGATTTAATTCAATCGAATTGTAACCTTATGAAAGGGAGCACACGAAATGAGAAGCTGAGGGAAGTCACCTAAAAATTGAGTAAAGTTAATTTAGAAAAAAAAAAAAAACTTGAATAACATATTGATCACCTGTAGTTGATGATGTAGTCGACAGCATTCGACGTTTTTGTACTGGGCGATGATTACAACCTGCTTTTAGGTATTTTTTGGTCGGAGGATTGTGACCGTCCGTTTTTTGCCGTTGTGTGCTGGGTGAGTAAAATTTTTAAGTTATGTGAATACAACGATGACGACGATTATGATGCTGATGATGACGGAAATTGTGGAAAAGTGAGATCCTCGCGATGTGGTTCTTTAATCACCGAAATTGAAAAATTTGAAATTAGAAGTTATATGGCAAGAATTTTTTTGTCTTAAGTGGCGGTAGTTGTGTTTCTTTATATATCTATGGCATATAGCTTTGTAAAAGTTTACATTTTTAAGCTTGTTCCAAAACAATTTCCTTGAGAGTACTTATACATAGTAGATTATCCTTTTTGTAGTGTTTGAAAACAGTGAAACATATAATCATAAGAAGAGATAATTTATAAATTTGTTTTAGGGTACCTGGGTTATGATTGACACTGTACGCCTATCACCATATTCGGCGACTGTCAAAAACGATGACATTGCTCTCGTTCAAACGAAAAAATAATCGTATTCATAGAATATAACATATGTACGTGGACAAAGAGATAAATGGAGTTTGTATATTCTAATAGTTCGAGAGTGGGGAGAGATTTTTTAAAGCTCTTTAAGTCGTTACTTTTGTGGAACGTATTTGTTAGCCGAATTCTGCGTGTAGTCGACAATGTAACGAGTTTTATTTGTTTATCATAAAAATAATATCTGAAATACTTGGCTAGCTATTATAACAGACTTGGCAGAACACTAACATAGCTACTTTGTGAAAATTGTTTATGTGGAATATAGAATATCTAGCAGTCGGAAAAACTGCGAAATAACAACTCTCAGTACACTCTGTCCTACTACAAGGGATTTCGAAGTAGAATTTGCTACATATGAGGACCGACTTAAAAATTCGCAGGAGTAGCTGGCCGTAACTTTCTTGTCTGCTTCTTTTGCGAAATAATAATTATTATTACCAATAGAAAGCATCTAACTAGAGTGTTGATGGATCTAGATTTTTGCAAAATGGGTCAAAGGCTTTGTCCTTTCTGTCCTATCGCACACGCAGACTTTTGAGCTAAATATACCAAAACACAATATTATCTGAGTAGATTAGCAGGCATTTGTTTTATATAATAGACATGAAGATACCCTGGTGGAAGATATCAGGTTTATATATAATACGAAGGTTTCTTTCAAATCCCTTAAAATATTATAATCCTATGCGAAACAAAGTTCATAGTAATGCTATGAAGCCAAAATCTAGAGCTCACCTCATCGTCATATGACCCTATCCAATTAAAGCTATATAATAGCTTTAACACATATAATGTGTTTCGTATCTACGTTTTATATCAGAATGACTTGAAAAATAAATGTCAATAAATATGCTTGACTGAACTTTACTTTAAAATGTTTTATACAGTGGCGTCAAAACGTGATGGGACCGAGTAGAATCCAATTATGATTTTTCATGATTAGTAAAACGGTCGATTGTTACGCGAAGAACCATTTTAGATGTTGCTATTAGGGTTCGTCATCGTGTGCCACGGCTTCGTCCGCATATTGGGTAACCTTATGTCATACCCATTATTCAGCGGTAACAAATTAGTAACAAGAGCAATCGAAAAATTCATGCTGATTCACATACGCGGTCTGATTGCAACTGGAGACCTAACGCTTCTATATATTTTCTGTTAGTTGCCGTTTAATGCCAGCGTACAATTAGATATGATTTCATTTTACATTGTTCCGCATATCGCTCATTCATTCCTCTATGTTTTATCCTATTGCATAGCAATAGGCTAGCAAATGGCCAACTGGTTTTATAGTCGCTGATTTCGAAGTCTGGTGAAGTTCCACATTGCAAAGAAGGCAAGGCATTTTTCTCGTCACTATTTCCATTTCACCAATAAGCCTTACCCGTAACCTTCTGCATTGCTGTCCAATAGAGAACGTCATTCATTAAACCCTATCATTTTTTCCCTTTCGATCTTTTGTTTACATAACCCTCTACGAGCAGTGGAGGATATACTTTCCCATTTCAAATGACCGCCTTTTACTTTGTAAATACTGGCCCACTTCGCCCATATTTGTACACAGCGTTAGATGCTATCATAAACCTAAAAAAAACGTATTATGACGCTGACGTTCTTCAAGCCAAGGCATTAAAATTGGAAAACCTGACGAATTAAAAGTCTTGTCACTTAGCTGCCAGCAACTAAAATCATTCTCTATCGACTCAAACCCTCGACTTAAAGTTCCGCATTTACGTCGTCTTCGATACATGTCGACCTACTGGTCAGTCAAGCAAAATAAATCTCTCTGGCGCTATTTGTCATTCAAACCTTCTTGCTGGAGGCTGCTCCTTTCATAGCCACTCACTAATTATCCGTCTATAGTATTCTATCAAGTTGATGTTCATATTTGTCGAGTACAGTCGCGGCGTCGTTACATCATTAACAGTTGTTTCCTTTAGGCTCTACTTGCTCTGCTACACAGTTCCGAAACACCTCTGCCAACCCCTCCTGCCTAACAGTAACGGAACGATCGGATCGTAATAATAACTGTGGTGCCTAAATGCGACTGGTACAGCTCAGATCGAGCTGAGCCAAGCAGCTTTTGCTCCTCCAGAGGCGCCTCTTTTCCTAGGTCTGTCAGGCCACAAACCCAACTAGCAGCGCCTACCGCGGCGTTTTTTTGTTTGTTTGATCGTCAGGCCAAGCACCGACGCGTCCTGCGGCATCAAGGAGTTTAGCCCTAAGTGTAATTAGTTGATCCATCATCGAGTTTTCGCGGTAGCGTTCTCTGCTGGTTCGGTATGGGTTAGAAGTTTGGTTTAAGCTTGTCGCGGTCCCTGTTTCTACGTAGTAGTTTAACCAGTGAATCGCGATTTCTCGAGCTTTCGGTGCCTTTCAAAGTTCACGCGTAGTCTCATCGCTGTTTAGCTGCGTTTAGTCGATCATTCATTTAGCAGAGATAGACAAATCAGATGTAAATATAAACAATATTACTGTTGAATGCGCATATTGCCCGCGATGTTTCGAAAACATAAACACAAATTTTCGTATATAGCAAACTGGCGGTTTAAACATGCAACAAATTCACATAAAAATATAAGAAGGAGGGAAATAGGGAAAAATTGTCTAAATCGCGGTCCAATAGCGATCGTAGATGTTCGTGACGCTCATGATATGTTTCCAATGTAATCATTGATTAAGTAGAGCTGGGATGTATAAAATGCAAAAATGATTAATTTTACATAATTCATTGATTAAATTAATTTATACCAAACTTTCTCTACTCGCTTTAATTTTGTTATAAGTGCTATGGCATAAGCGAAGCATAGTCCATGATCAGTCTACTGTGTTCCGATTCATATCGCAAGATTATTCAGCAGCCATGAGCTTTGTTGCGGCTATGTCGAGTACCGAAATACTATTAACTGTGTCCACACTCCGAATTTAAAGCGCTAAGCTCTCGTAGTTGTTCCATGCAGCCTTGGACCTCGGATCAGAACATTGATGGCCATGATGCAATATCACACCATAAATTTTAGACTCGTAGAAAGAAAATGCATTTTGTCTCCCAAACGCGCGTTAAGCAAGTTTTCCCCTCTTCCATAATTTCTACTTGGCCTGCTCATATACACCCTGAGGTATCTGCATTGGTCTCGATGCTTTTGCCAGGCTGTTGCTGCATACGATTTCCGTGGAGAAGCTCTTATACGTCATCACTCATTACTACGTATGGCTTTCATGGTTTTTTATGGGCTCATGCGGCGTATGCACTTACTTTTGGGTAAGAAGCGCCTAGGAAAGCTCTATGGGACCCCGGCGGAGCTAGCTGCCCAAGTGGACGGAATGCAACTAAGTGATATTTAGGTTTTATACAGGTCTCTATGACCTTCCTTTCTTAGCTGTTGTCTCATACGTTGCCTCCCTAATTTTGCTCTTTTTTGCGGTGCTTGCAGACGCCTTAGCTACGTGAACACCTAATAGGATATCGGTACACAATCACACTTCTACCCATCACCATCGTATGAAGATAATGTCATATGGTGGGTAAATCAATGGCGAACCGAGGCGTCATCGTCGTCAGCTTGTTTTGGCGGACATCTGTCGTTCAACGTGGCGGCGGGCCTAGTACAGAGCAAGTTTTAGGATCCAATACAAGTTGTCGCAGGACAGTTTATCCAGGTCTTTCTCAGAAGCTATTACGAGTAACAGTAAAGTGAACAAATTTGATTTGTGTGTACCTTTAGTATAGTTTTAATTTTAAACATCTTACACTTTGTATATGCTTTGTATCCACACCGTATATATTCCGCACCTACAAATGTAAGCGACAGGTTTCGAGAAACAAATGCCATTGTTATTATTATTATTATATGTATTTTCTCAATAAGCAGAGTGCATTCTTGTGTGTAAAAAAATATGGTCCATGATAAAACTAAAGGTGGACTCCAGTAAATCTTTAAATAATTATATTAACAGAGAATAAGCTATATTTAGGATTTTACTGAGGGACAAACGGCAAATAAGAATGATTCAGTAAGTTTTGAAACACATTTCAACATGAGAGGCCCTAAATTAGATAATGAGATTTAATTCTCACTTGTTAACGTCTACTGAAATAAATGAACTGTGGCAAAGGTGACCACGACCCTTTGATGGCTATGAGATGTTTGCGAATATCACTTTAGTACGTACAAGTATACTAGCTAGGAGTGTATCTTGTGTTCTTATAGAGTCTGCGAACGTTCTATAAATACCTTATTCATAGGGATCTGTCTACTTAGGTTTATTGAGGGGATACGGTTAATGACGACATAAAGGGAGTTATTTTATAGGGGGATATACAAAATGCTAGTAAATTTTCACTGATTCGTGATAAGTACCTGTTACACGTGACCAAGAGCATGATACATGATGGAAATAAACTGAAAACAACATCATTTTTTAAATACGTTGTCGCGTAGTGCCAAACGGGCTAACTTTAAAAATTCTATTCTAATAATTTATTGGCATTTCGTTAATTTTCACAGTGTGTTGATTACGTGAATTTAAAGATAATCTATTTGAAATTTAACTGAAGAATACAATACCGAAACAAGTTGGAAATCTCCTGAATTATCTTTTGTTTATATTGACAATTCCATCAGTGTCGAGTATGAGTTCCCAGCCATACACTTACTTTCGATCTTCATTCAAATTACCGTCAATGTGTTTGTATTTTATACCATCGATATGCCCAAAATCGTACTGGCTGCCTTATCACATTATCGACTTTGAATCTGCTTTCAAATTCGCGAACATCATTCAGAACTAACAGCGCTTTTTCGACAATCTGACTTCGGGAGCCTGTTTTTTTCACTCCCTCTGCTACTTCGACCGCTTAGATTGTGCGAGTTGGTCGTCTGCTCCGCTCCGCCCTCTCGCTCGAAGTTTCTCCTTTGTTTTTTGTACAATGATCACGACGCGGGAAAAACGAGCACCATTAATCAAAACATGAAACTTCCAAGACATTTTATTTATTTCGAAACACGGACGAGCCAGCATTTCTCTGCGCGCTATATCCCATTGTTTCCAAGCTATATATACTTGTATAGATCCCGATATTTGTCTTTGACGGCTCTCTTTCATATATATCACCACATCGTAAGGAGTGTCCAGAAAAACTAGGCGTACTGCCCATTCGAGGTTTATATCTGCTAATGGCTAATGTGCTCGGACTGGATTCTCGACTGTTGGCCTTTAGGCAATAAGAATCGTGGTGATGTCTGTCAACTCTTCATGTTTAATAATACTTACTGCCATTACCCAAACTTAACCTCTTGACCGGTTTCCCTTCGTTTAAATGTCTCGACACGCAAGCACTGTCTATTCTGAGAAACTGGTATATTTTGTCTATGTGTATATTTGTCCTGGTAAATATGCAGCCAACCAAGGACACTAGATATGTCCGAGCAGAGCCACAGGACAATGCGTTGGCGGTAGCCATAGTGACTTTTACGTATGGTAGATTGCCTTATTTGTCAGGAGCCTGTCAGGGCTGTTTTCGCATTCAGGAAGCATGAATGTCATCCTCAATTTGACCCCACACTTGCGTCTTTCTGTAGAGATTATCAATCGACCAACTGTATCAACGAAAGTTGTTTACCTAGACACAACAAATTTAGTTTACGACGCTTCGTGATGCCGATGTATGTAGATATATGCTTATGAATGACACTTATTGGCCATTTATGGAATATGCTGTTATAGCATGAGAAATATAGGGGCCCTTCGCAGATCAGCAAGCCAGTCAGAATACTCATATAACATGTACTCGCATAAATAACATGTCGAAACTAAACCTATTGTGTGGGTGATTTGGGGACCGTATTCGGGTAGAAAGTTCAAAAGAAAATCTCGGACATTAACAGATATTTGGACGTATGGAAAATGTATGTAAACGAATATTATATTAGAATGAACTGAGGGCTGACCCCGTGTGATATCATTATGAACTAACGATAATGAATTAAAGATACTATTATCTTTTTTACATAGATATAACATATATTTATCTTTACTCCTGTCATATTTTTTATATATGTACAATCTAACCGAAATTTTAGAATAGTATAGAAGTGGTAAAAGTTATATTGAGAAAATGTGTTGCACGGAGCACTGTTCTCTTCTGAGTCAAGCCATTCATGGAAGGCTTCCTTTTATATGCGCCTACGTGATATTGTTTACGGCTTCAATATTGGATACCGGACAATTCTCGTGTAGCTTATGATACGATTCACTGGTACACACAACACGGTAGAGCTACGTAAAGCCTGTCAGACGTAAGTTCCTTATATTTCTTTCATGCTGCGTCCGCCATAGCATATGTGGCAAAAAAAATCACTTTCTCTAGTTGTCGGATCAATTTTAAATAGGCGCGCGTTTCTGATAAGCCAAACTGGCGTTGTACATCCTCGTTTAATAGCGGCGTGTCAGCAAGCAAATACACACAGTACTTATGGCAGATTCAGTGTTCATTTCAGAAAAACAAGCCTCACCTGATCCAGCCTACATAACTGAGCTGTCTCGAGGTTTTGTCAGGTGAGTTCGATGCCATTTAAGGTCATCAGAACCTGATGAGATGCCTAACGGCGATACTGGATGTAAAACCCGAAATACAGGGGCCATTAGTGCAAGGTTGATATTGAAGAGACGCATCTCCGTATTCAAGGAGAGAAATGACAACTTTTATATGACAGCGCTTACTAATGAGTTTCTGACACGTTCTGTGAGATACTCTGTGCGGCAAGTATCGGAGCAGGATAAAATCAGTCCTAGATAGCAAAAATGGTTCACGTACTCCACAGGCGAGGGGCATAATCGAAGAGTGTTATTTTCTGTTAGTTACGCCGTTCTTCGGAACTTCATAGCTTTGATTTTGTCCAAATTGATTTCTAGGCCGGCATCCGTTATATGCTCTTGAAGACAAACCGAAACCTTCTGAGCCTTAAAACGACTGGTCCCATAGATTGCGAGATCATCGGTGTACAATAAGACATCTACTCTCATGAAGTCGTTTTTTTTGATTATACTGTTGGGAATATCGCTTAGGAAAGGTGGGAAAAGTGAGGAGCTAAGATTGTCGCCCTAAGCCACCCTTGTCGTCCGTTGAAAAAGTTTCGGTTCCGCCACGCCATCTTGTATGGTAGTGGAATTCCGCTGCAGAATTGAAGCAATGAGCTGGGTGAGCCTAAGTTGAACTCTTCCTTCGGCACACTTGAAGAATTCACTTCCGTGCTGCCAAATGCCGCTTTCATATCGACGAATAAGATATGGGCGAACCGTTTAGCGCTTCTTGAGCTTATGGCGGATGTCCTTTTGGCAACCAGGATTCGGCAAGCGGTCATCATCGTACACTTTCTTTACAGAAGCCTCGCCCATTCATCCCGGATCATGTTTCTAGCCTTTTAGGAAGGTGCATGAAAGGTGTGATTAAAAATACTTTGTGGCTGTAGCTCTTTGTTGCGATTCTTCTTTACAAGCCCGATTCCCGAAGATCACAACCGCCGTTCAATGTAACGGTAAGGAGTGCCTTCTGCCAGTTGTGCCGTATCCCTCCGTTATCTAGACAGGCTTTACAAAAAGTAGTCTATCATGTAGCTAGCACTAGCATCTTCTTGAGTTGTTCGAGCCTCATCTAACCTGCAGCGACTGCTTTGTTGGGCTCGAACCGCCAAAAATCCTGCTCCTACCTGGCCGATCGTGATGTTGACAGCTATTGCAACCCTCATCCGGCTTGTGTGTTCATCACATAGCGCACAATATCATAGCGACACTCTCGTCACGGCGTACGTTCGCCGAAAATGAGCGATGACGATAGCTGATATTATGAAGCAGTGAGGAGATCCAGATCGTCGTAGTCATTCAAGAAGCTGCCCCGCTTCGAGCCGAAGAACAGCTTTCGTCGTATAAAGAGGATTTTCTCGTTCAGTTTTGCGTTCATAGATTTGTTTACAATATAATCATAAAATTATTCAAAGAGGCTTTCTTAGACAGATTACGATTAGTCGGCGGGCACCATTTGGGCCTGAAAAGCATACCTGCGTATATTGTTGCTACGACGAGGTATTACTTCACCAGTTACTTATATCAGGTTATATCGAAAAACGTCGAGTCGGTTTAGATTGGGAAAGAGTTCACTGAAATGTTTTTGAAGTCATTCTGCGTCCTGCGACCTTGCTAAGGCCGTTCGCTTTTACACTGCTGGGTGGATCCTTGGCAAAGAGGTGGCAGTAGCTACGGGTAGACGATCACTAAACAAAGCCTTAACATCTGAAGCGTTCCTTGGATCGAGCTACACGACTTGGGACTTCCTTTCACCGGTTACGTTTCAGCGGTTGGAGCCCTCTCAAGTGTCAATTAAGAGCCTCGTTCTAGTCTCTCTTGGCTGATCTAACCCTGAATTAGAGTAGTCCGTTACGATTGTGGACGATCCGCTCTGTAAAATATTGAAACATCGGATTGACATTTTTAGCAATACTGCTGATAGTACGGCAAAGTTTGGTTGAACGTTATGTTAAGCTTTTGACGCTTACGAATACAAAATTGTTTTCACACTGTCCATATTTTGCGTGCACTTCAACTATAGATGTCCATGTTAAAAACCTAGTACCTTTTACTAAAAATTACTTTTGTGACAGGAAAATCTCAGGCCAGACATTTTATTAATAAAAATCCATTGAACTTAAATTCGAGTTTGAAGCTTAGGCTTGATACAACTTCATACGATTATGCAAATAACTATAAAAATTAAAAAGGAAGGTGCCAAACCCTTTACGTCAGCAATATCATCAGGGCCCTTCTCAGAACCAGGTATGTAAGCATTCCGGCGTTGTATTATGATTAATTCTGGTGGCGCGCGTGGCGAGATCTAATCTCAACTATTCAAATTATAGACGTACGTTATTCAAAATTTTCTTGCTTATTATCAACTTCGACTGTGTACGTGGAAGTGTTGGATCGTCCGAAAGGACATTTTTTAGGATGCTATGTATAATATAGTTATATTCTATTCTATATCAATACAAATTCTCTTCAGTTTCAAATAGCTTGGTGCTTTCGATAAATGGTTTTAGTGAGCCTAGAATTGTCACTTTTGACCAAATAGGCTTAGAGCAGTGGGTACTATGCTAAACAAATGCCAAAACAATACAATCTGGAAAAAGACCTTATTCGCCTGCTACAGAAAACGAGGACGTCCTTCAAGGACACGAAGTATGTAGAAAAAATTTCAGTTGTTCAACTGTGCGGCCTAAATGTCGGTTACAATGATCGTTACATCTAGTAATCACAGCTTGAAGCTTTTGCAAATGGAACGAAGATAAAAATCGAACTATTACGAGGCCACTAGATTTTACCCAGGAGAGATGGGGTACATGAAAATCGAAATATGTTTAATATGGCGAAGTTGTGACAGGCATCTTTGTGTTGTGATCTTATTGAGATGCCTCCAATACACGCAATACAGTTCCCCATGGAGCAGCATCGAGAGCGAATGAGCAAGTTAAGTAAGATGGAACATGGTAGGCCTAATTGCAAATTTTATTTCCTTTTCAAAATAACTAATTTATTTACACCGATACTATGTCTAATAAACAAACATAGGTAAAACTCATTAGTGTTCTTATTAAACCGATAATTGTAGCAAGTGTACAACTGATCGAAGGCACTTTTGTTTTTTTACTACTTAATTGTAATAGAAATGCATGGTAATCCGTATATTGAATGAAGTTTACGCACTAGCATAGATTGACCTGAGTTTTGCCTTAGCATCAGTTCCCGATCGTGACACCCGACGAAATGAAGGACGCCTGCGACATATGGCTTTTACGACCTGGAACACGATGCCCAGAATCGTATGTCTGTTCGCTGCTAGTAAAACTAAATCGCGATCGCATACGGCTGTATATAAAGTAGATAAGATAAAGAGCGATCAGTCAAAATGAGCGGTCTGCGAAAACGTATCCACTATACGTAGTTAGATAAAGTGAGAAAGCAACGGATTTATAGCGGATTCAACAAAACAGAAATCAAAGCCAAGGGTGAAATAAGGATGTCAGGTGCTTGAATGCACCTGCTAGTTGAGTAGCGAAGTGTCCCTGAAATTTATCGTTATCATTTATAACTTTTTTCTAGACTTTTTTTTTTATATTTGTTCGTCGTATTAAGTATATCCATATGAAAAACGAGTAAATGTTAAGTATGTTAAGTACAGATGCGGTTTTTTGAGCAATTTGTAAAGAAGTAGATTGAAACTTGTGTTTTGTATGGCCTCTCAGGTTCAGCTTTGCTTATGAAACGCTATTTTTGGTCAAGCCTTGACAGTTCACACTGAATCAAATAATAAGTCCTTCAAGATCTGCTCCAAATTCTTTTATATGACTGATGTGCCCTTTAGACTGCCATCATCACAAGGCATATGTATCAAAAAACCGCGTGCCCCTTTCATAGGCCATATATAAAGGCAACGATGTTTTCGTTACCTTCCCTATTTTTCTTCCTCTATACACATATATCATTAATAAATACAGCGTTTTATCAGATTAGATCAGTGGACTTGTTATTACCATTTATTCAATAGGTCTCATTTTAATGCCACTTCTCAGATATTACCAGATATTCACGTCACATCCTTCATTCATACAAGCCTCATTTCAGTAGTATGTTGTGAAGACTCTGCTGCCACAAAGTAGTTTGGGTAGAAGCTCATTGCAGCCGCATTTACTGATCTAGACACGTAAATGCATGACGATAAGTCGTCCATTTGCTTGCACTGTGCATTCCAAACACAAAACACCTCACGAAATGTCGCCTACGCTGTCCTGGGCATTCACACGTGAGCTAGCTACCTGTAGTTAGAGTTGTATCCAAGAAGAGTCTAATATGCTTATTTTAAGCATTCACTCTCCCTGCATTTCCTCAGGAAGGCGCGTGTCTGTTCCTAAAATGTACGACGCTTTTCACAGCGTAATAAACGCAGACGTTCGCTACGAAGTCTTGTAGCGATGGCATCGAGGTTGTGAGATTACTTAATGGTGAAAATGTCGTTTGTGCATTGAGTAAAAGCAAATGTAGTTTTTTCGCTTCTAACAGCAAAAAATGCTTTCGGATTTCGAATAGGCCATGTACGGGTACATTATAGTTTTGTCTAAATTATTGCACCTGTGTGCAATAAATACTGTTACTATTACTAGTATTTTTATAAATCCAAGTTATTCAACTTACTTTAACAGAACAAGTACTTACTATAGAGTTTCCAATTTTTGCTTGTGCTCTATCTCAAATAGATCATTCAGCTGTTAGTCGTAATACGTATATCTTCAGAGCATCAAATTTGCCGTGACTCATTTGTAGGACCTCTAGATAGCGTACACTGAAACAGAACACAAACATCCGTTTATTTTTTATGCGGTTTTTTTTCCTGCAATACGATTTTGTCCTACACCGTTCATGCTGTCATCAACTTCAGCGGTATCGTTACCTACTATGTTGTACCACCTACGTAAGCGTACTTTGTTGGCCACCGCCCCAACATCCTTCAATCTTTTGGTCCGTCGACTCGCACCGCCTCCAAACAAGCCTATACGAAAGATGCATTCTTTAACTCTATTTACGTGCTGCGCACCAGTATCCAGTATATCTATGAGCAGGTACCTGCAGCTTTAGGTAGTGACCCAGGTCTGTAGTATCCCGACGTTACAGAAGCGCTCCCTTAAATCGTCACCGTTTTTTCACCATCTCACCTAGGGAGCAACAAAGGAAGCTGTTGGACGAGCTGGGACCGTATGGGAACCACAGTAGCTCAACTTAGTGAACCCCTTCCGCCGTCACCCCGACCTATAAGTACAGTGAGCGGTACTGTGACAGCGTTTTTGCCTCTTCCATTTGAAGACTTTCCCGCCCATTGTCCCATTGCTAAGCTACCGGCGCACATTCACCTCGTATCCTGGCGTCTCCCTTAGCAGTAGTGGCGTGCCACAAGATTCGCCATTGCCTCATATCCCTCACATGCCAAACCATTGCCAACCCCTGCTCCATCACCATTGCAAAAGGCCTACCTGCCCAGATAGAGGCTTACCTCAAAGCCTTTTCGCCAAATTGAGCTTTTGCTATTCTGCTTCCGTCGTAGCTACCCGGCTGCTATGCTACAGTGGCGTTGTGCCGGCGAGTTCCGTCTTCTCTGCGTTGTCTACTTACATCCTTTCCCCCAATTTCCAGCTTCTTTAAGTTCATCTGTCGCAGGCCGCCTCAGCCCATAGACGACGGGCCGGGGTAGACAAAAAGGAACATTTATGCTCAACTCTGTGAAGTTCTATGGTACGTAGTTTCCCCGTGAACCGTGGGGACTCAACGGAAGCTTTTCTCCGACAGGGGTGTGGGAGGGTACCAATATACCGACAGAGAAACTGTGTTATTCGAGGTCGGTCGTACCACCCGACAAACTGCCTGTTTCGGCCGCGGAATGGGTTCTCCACCAATGGAGCCTTGCCGGGGCCACCAAACGCATGGGTAGTGCCAAAGAACTCGTGGTAGGAGAGGCGTCTGCTAAATTCATTGGAACGACGAGTTCGTCTCAGTTGTTTCCTCTGTGAAAGTAAAGAGCGTCTGTACTATTACGATGGGATGCGGGGAAATTTCTTGCGAGGAAATGGGAGGGTAGCTGGCCACGAGAAGCGCAGTGGTCCCTGTGGCGGCAGCCGTTCCGGGGGTAACAGTTTGGTTTTTCGGAGAGCAAAAGGGTTTGGAGTTATACACGGATAGTGCCATTTGCAGTATATAGAATTTACTATACGGAACAATTTCAGATCCCACGGCTACCTCAAAATTGCCAGCTTCAGTTTTAACACAAACTTCACCATTAGCACGATAACTGCATATAATGTTGCTACTAAATGTAGCTACGGTACTGAGTTTCTCTCGTCATCCATACAAATTGGAGAGTGCACGAAGCAGAGGAACATATATGCGAATTTGTGCAAACAACCTATCCAACTAAAAAAAGACGAGGCAGTCCGATAAGGTAGAGAGGTCATCATAATGCGGTAAGGCTCTCCGCAGCGGTCTGTTTGGCACTTCTCTCACTTAATGGTGTCGTAAACGATTCAGCTATTTAGTGCTTGTGTGTAGAGGTTGACGATTAGCAGAGTTGTCGATAGAGTAATACTAGATAAGAAATACCTGCAACAGCTCCCTATAAAACGATAGGGTTTAAGCGAAACACTTATTGAAAACTGAATTAATACATGACGGTCGGAGTTATAAATATATGGCATCATAAACGAATCTTGTTGTGAGGTCCATCTGTCTGAAAGCTACACAAGGATAAACTCTACACAAAAATGGTATAAATTAACTGGCTAACGTTGTCAGATTGTTAATTTGTGTTAACATCTTTCTGAGTACCATACGCAATCGCTTGTTTGAAACGGTTAGTATGAGGTGGGTCTACTATTTCGAGGCTGAGATATCGTTTAAGCGTCAACTACCCCCTTCGTCGCTTTTGACATATATATATATATATATGTATACATATCGTAAGAATACTGACGGTGCTTTGAACCACATACCTTTTCAAATAACAGTTCTAAAGTGAATATGTGCCGTTTTGATCGTTGACTTCTTCGGGTACCACCATAAGCTCATCACTGTAGAATTTCTGTGTCTTCTGGGGGAAAAATTTTGACAAATAATGTTTGCTTTTTTCTATTGAAAGTAAATTGCCATCTTTAACAGAGTTCTACAGAGAAATATTATAGCCAGATGGTGCAGGATCTGGGCTATACGGCGAATGAACCATTCAAATTCCCTTAACGTTTTTTTTCCGGATAACTAAAAATACTAATAATAATAAATAATAATAAATGCATTGTCATGCGCAAAGGCGCTTTCTGTTCTAGCTACAGCCGATTTTTTTTCAACAGGCTTTTGTTAGTTCTTGGTAGTAGAAGTTCCGTTTTGCTAGGTAGCAGCGACTCATAATCCACGAGCCTTTTCTAATTCCATCAAGCACCTTTGGCGCTAGTTTGCACATAGCCATTGATTGCGAATTATATTTTTTCTTTTTTTTTTTCTTACTTGCACATGATTGTACGCGATCAACCGCGTTAGAAATAGTTTAATTTCATCCCCTGTAGAATTTCGCAGACGGAAATAGGATCGAGTGAGGTGCTTTGCGACAATTTCTTTTTTGTAGTTAGTTCAAATGATATAGAACTATTTATAGATGGATGTTTAATTTTTTCGCCATCTAACCGCTACTCAGTCATGGCTGCTGCTACGTATCAGTTCTATTCAATTTCCTCGATAATTTCATATTTTTTTTTTATTGGTCGAATAGTGAAATGAGCATCAACAGTTCCAGAGCGAAAACGATTCAGCTATTTTTCTTCCATCTTTTTTTTTCGTAAACAACACAAATCCTTCGGTGAGCCTGGACAGAATTTGTGCCTATATTGCAACAAACTTATAAAGTATAGCGACTTTTTTTGTAAAATTTTACTTATATTTAAATATACATATTCCAGCGATTCTAACACCCAATGACGCTAAAGTCGGCCCGACGTGGCTTATGTTGCTCGAGATATGTGGTTTTAAAGTACAACAATTCTCTATATATATATATATATATAAAAGGTAGTGAGTTCAAATAGGAAAAAACCCTGACGTGCTGTTTGTCATGACACATAGATATTTATTGGCCACATCTGTTACTACAAGGAAGACAGTTCTTTCTAGAATAAAACAAAACTTATTGCGGCAAACAGTAATAGTTGTTTCTGAAATTTAAGTGAAACTTTGTTATTATACAATCTTTCAACACTGGACAAACCCCCTCCGCGACTAACGACTTTTTTTTTGGCTGAAACCAATTATCGACGTCATTGCCAGTCTTCATGCGGTATCTGAAAAATCAATAGGAACTTTCATATGGTAGACCGAAGCACAGCCAAGAGGATTCAGATTTAAGTAACACAAAATGTTATTAAAAATAGAAATAAAAAAAATCTATTCTAAAATAAATCTTGGTCGTTAACACAGAATGTAATAAAGAGAGGGTGTCAAGTAGGTCGCCCAGATCAAGATTTTTTTGCACCTTTAAATTTTCTTAATCCTTTGAGCCTTTGCATTTTCGGGACTTTTGACCTGCTTTTAGGACTTGCTATTATTTTAGGTTCAGAATTAAAGCTATAATCGCTATTAAAGATGTTTGTAGGAAAGATGCTTCTGGCGAAAAAAAATCATTGAACTATTTGTTTTTATTTAAATTTAGTCGTAGAAACATCGCAATTTGTACACGTTATTCTGTACGTATACATATGCATATATATTAATATATTATATAATATATAGATATGTTTAAGTAAAAGCTTAACAATTGCGTCATGTGTAAAGTTTACTGTGGGTAACAAAACGACCAATTGTTTGTTAAGGATCCCCAACTTACGGACTCACTAACCGCTGAGAGTCTTCGAATATGAACCCACAACCGTTACAAGATGTGCGTCAAATGATTGCTAAAGAAATGCGGCAGCAACGGAGATCATACGGAGTTAACGACAGTAACGGGAGCAGCAGGTAACAATGGCGGTAATATTCTGTTGATGCAGTTTATCTCATTAAAAGGCTAAAATTACCTCTTAATAGACTAACATAACTATGATTTTTAGGAGAAAACGATTCGACGACTTTGAAAAGATATTCGTTCGCTACGAAAACGACATTCACTTTGATTTAAGAAAGCGGCCTTTGTACTTTGTAGACTTAACGCAAAGGATAGGCACAAAGAAACACTTAAATTTATTCCAGTTCTTCACTATTAAAACAAGGTTTGAAGGACCCAGGAAAAGGCCTGCCTGTTGTAACTAAACTTGCTAAGTAATTAAACTTGATTACGTATTATAATCGATATAACTTCCTTGCGTATATCAATGTGCGCGTAGTACCTCTATTGAGTGTGGGTGTGTGTGTGTGTCTATATATATAGATACCTAACGCTTTCGTATCAGAACCCAGATTGGACCCCATAACATTAGTATGTATAATTTAATGCTAAAGGTTTCATCTTAGTGCGTATACGTACCGAATACAGGAAGATTCACACACTAATCCATATACGCAAATAGAATAGTTATGTTAATTTTATATAAGGGCCATGTATATTGTTTATGTGATGTCGTTTGGTGGTAGTTACTTCATTATCAATTCACATTCTGCATAATCACCGATTAGCGGGTGTTCAAGAACAGGAACTACTTTTTTCGAGTTCTCTAACCGTAGTCATCTTTCACTGCGCCCCTGGACGTTTGACTCTTCCCAGCCAAACGCAAAATGTCTCATTTCATGAAGACGCTCAACGTACGGTCATCATGACGCCAGCCGTCGTCAGATACTGTCAGAGTGTTACCACAATGCCATGTTAATAGAGTCCACCACTTGCGAAACCGAACTGTGGTCTGTGGCTGAAGACCACACACAATTTCAGTTAATACATATTGTGTTGTATCTAGAAACACGAAGCTGACTCTTCTTTGGGCCGTACTGGCGGTTCTGTCATCGCGAGTAATTATTTCTCACGAGTAGAGAATACACATAAAAAAACGCGAAGAAAACGATCAGCGCATAGAAGCTTAGGGCTACGAACAGATCTTGTCCAAAGAAGCGAATCCAGCGACATTCTACTTCGCTGGACTACGTTACTTCTGTTGCACGATCGTTCTATATTCCTCTAGGGGATACTTGAGATGTGTTGATGTGATTATCGTCGATCATTATTACCACAGGGCGATTGATTACATTTTAGTATCACGTGTTTATCTAAAGGCACAAAGGATAGCGTTGTACACATATTGATGATCTGACTAGATTCACAATAGCAAGCACAGCTTTTCGGCTACGTCTTCATTTGTACCTCAATCGTTTTTTCGGCCGTAGAGCAGAAAATGTTGACAGAACCACTTCTGTAATCAATTCAACCTGTTTGTACCGTGTTATCGCTGTCTTGATCTTTTTTTTAGGTTAATGTTAATTCTCTCCTCGTATGTTCTCAGAGTCTATGCAGTAAAGCCGTGCTCGTGATAGCTCAGTGCGTCACAAGTTTGCCTGCGAAGCTTAGAGATACGTAGTTGTATAAATTCGAAGGTGCTTAGGTATAATCGTACTGTTGGAAGCCAGCCATGTGAAATATTACCTAACGCCGCGTCGAACGTAAATTTTCAAACATTTATGTAGCAAAACTAGACCTTTTCACGATGTGCTTTGCTATATATATATATATATATATATATATATATATATATATATATATATATGTCGTGATTCTCTGCTCGACGATCGAGAGTTTGCGTGTTAGCAGGTGTATTGCTAAATACGTCATTATCAGCCTCCAACGAACCAACCATATGTTAAAACGTTCTACAAATTTTACGTTTACAGTAAATAAAAGAAGGATACGCCTTACATAAGTGCCGTCATCTTTTGTATATATATATATATATATATATATATATATATATATGTAATGATATATGTGATGCGCCCTACAAGAGACGCATGACAAAGATATGCGTTTTCCGGGGAACATTCCATTAAGGAATTTGCATTGCACCGTCTTATCCCTCGGACGTCCCGCTGAACATCACCCCCTTTTTTTTTCCCTATGTATACTTTGAAGTCCCAATTCTCTTAATCCTTATTCTAGAAGAGCTAGCCGCTTGCGAAATTGCGATCAATGTTAATCGAATATAGTTTATTTTGTTAGTACCACCAAATATAGCCCGATTAATCATTAGCTGAGTTCCGACAACACTGCGTATAATACTAATACCCTTCACGATAGATATCGTGTAATTTATTTATGTGATCCCTTTATTGCCCATTTATTCGTAGTCTCTACTTCGATGGTTTGTTTTAAGCAATAAACTTGATATTATCAAATAGTACGTCTCCTTTGTATCACAATACCCCAGCAGACTAGACATTGTAAATGGCGCAAATCAGCACTACTAAGTTTTCTAAACTCCGAAATAGGTCCGGCCCATAGCGTTTTACCTATACCGCCGGTTCCGTCTCAATTAATATGGCTCCTTTTAGACCATAAGTAACTGCTTTTTGACATGCGCTACTGTTTACAGTTTGCTTTCAACGTTTTGACATGTTTGAATAACATTCCAAACCACCAGCAGTGAGAGCAGAAGGAACGGAATAGGCGTCTTCTTTCTCCATTGAACGCGTAGCGTCCTCAAAGGAAAGGGTCGCAAAACATCGCTTTGCATTTCTCCCTTCTTCGCGTCGTGATTTTTCTCTCGCTCAAAACCATTGCCCTGAACCAGTGGACCTGGCGAGTCGCCGACGTGGGTCTATGCGGCTACCTACCTTTCCATAATCAATGACACTAATCTGGGCCATGGATAACCGCCTACGGTCCACCGAAAAGAAAATTCTGATCTTCGTATGTCCCGTTCGTAGTCGTGAGATCTGTCGAGCTCATTATCATAGTAGTAGATTGGTAGAACTGAACATTGTGTTAAAGTTTTTCGTTTCACTTCTCTGTCTTCTACCGTGAGAGGGCAAATCCAAAGTCGATATTAGATAGAGAGGTAACTGACTGCTAGACTCAAACAGGGGTATCCTGGCTATGCTTCGTTGTTGTTGGTTTAGTGGAGGAGGAAGTTGGCGTTAAAAGAGAACGAAATAATCCTATTTACGATGGAAAGGTTACGGTGAATTGCATTTGGAATCGAAGGGTTTCTTTTTTTGCCTAGGCGAGCCTTTAACAAGCCGGAGAGGTGGAGGTAGGGGTTGCGACGAGGGGCAGTAGCGAAGGTAAGCCTTTACGATCAGTACCAATTTGTTTGTCGAGCTTTTTCTGCCTAACATGTTTTATGTCGTCAGATAATCCTAAACGTTCAACTAAGATAATCCTAGGTATTGAGTGGGATGAAAAGGGTAACAATATTCCAGAAGAATAAAATGGGTCTTATCGTTAGTAAAACAGATTATATATTAGTTTATGTAATCATAAGGTTCCATTAGAAGAGAACCACGTCACAGAGCTTACAAAGCCGGCAGTTAGAACTAAGGGAAAATATAACGTAACAAACAAATCAGTAAAAAATAGTCTAGTTTGCCGTACAAGAGGAAACCATTCTATAACAGAAATAATGACACAGAGAAGAGTCCCAGTAAATCAGTTTGCCCGAGCGTATGCTTTAATCGACCGCTGAACTGGAATCGCTTTAACTTCAAGTTCAAAAACATCGCCCTTGAGAAAATCCTCCCGCTCGTTCAAGCACTTTAAGAATTGTTAAGAAAAAAAAAAAGAGTCTTCTGGGCAATTGTAACGGATCATTTATTGCTGCTGTTAGGACCGTATGGTATTCTTTCGTTTAACGAACTTAAACAGTCGATTGATGCGAGAATTTTTTTAAAGTTGACCGAGTTTTCGAGTGTCCTGATACAACAGGACATATCTTAGAGCTGGTGAGAAGGAAGAGACAAAATGTTGGCTAGAATACTTCCGCCTATTACTTTTTGCGCGGTTAAATCGGTCTAGCTTGGCGAAAAGAATTAAATTATGTTAACTTGTTCATATAGCTGTTAAGACCAAATAATATCTCTCCCCCTTATGTTTTAACTATGGCGTTCAAGCAGGCCTTTCACTATATTGTACGCGAAAAGAATATACTTAATCTTCGCAGTTATTAGTACGATTGACCTGATAAAATCAATCTCTTATTCAGAGAATTATTTGTTCTAGTTAACATTCTAATAACACTCTACCGTAATTATGTATCTCGTTTTCTCAGCCAAGTTCGCTGAGCTTTGCTAAAACTCAATATGTCATTTAGTGCACGACGTTACACGCAAATTACCTCAGGAAACTTTTAAAGAACAATCGAACAACTCGTACCCGCCGCTTTGTAGCTGGAAAATAGAACAGCATTGACTAAAATTCCTGGATCTTTTTGATTTTGTCGGCGGATGGCTGGCATTTTCAATAATACCATATCAGCCTAGCGGGCTGGTTCGGAAAGCGCGTAAGTGTTGGCATAGACATTTTTAAAGTTTCTAAGGAAACTTTTTGGAAAGTTTTTTCGCAGTATCACAAAAAGGTGAACTATATTAAAATCAGGTCGTTACAGAGGTGCTGTGTATCCTATACCTAAGTGTCTATTGAAACAAATCGAATTTTTGCTACGAACCTTATAGTTCTATAAACGCAGAAAAATTTGTATGATATGTTGGGCCTTATGGCGTTTTCGTGTAAATGTATTTGTCAATTGCCTATTTTTTCAATTTGTTCAATTGTTTTCTACAAACCGGCGCTATCGGAGTCGTAGAAACAATCACTAGGCCATGGTCATTCGGTACTATATGTGTACATTCTCCGATGTAAGAGGGTGCCTAACAATGACTAACTTTATCCTAGGATACGAAGCTTCGACGGAATCAAATCGGTCCGGTATTACTAAAATAGCTTTCGTAGAAATACACAGAGAGACGTTCGTATTTAACATATTCTAGTTGCACAAACCCGATTTTGAGATATCGATAAAAAGCAAAATATCTATATCCAAATATCGATAGATATTTCTTGATAAGACTGAAACACTTTCCTTATGATTCTTTCATACTTCCGAGGACGTACCAATAAAAAACGAATTTTCTAAATAAGTTAGCTTTCTTTTTGTTCGGGATTCATTAAGTGTCAGATAAACGTAACATCATTGGCTATGCAAGGTAAAAGTATCCTAATCAGTCCTTCGCAAATTAGCTCCGTCCCTATACTGAATATAAACGCTGGCAAGGTTTTGGTTAGGATAAATATTCGGACCTTCTTCCAATAGCAGCCTTAGTTCGCGCGTACTGTTCGTTCCCTGCGTAAATACGCTGGAGTGTAAATTTATTCGCAGACACTTGCGTGCCACAGGAGTAACACGAATGCAGAACAATCATTCTTGTCATAATAAGAAGCCCCTTTTTGTGTAATATAGATCTACCACATCGGAGGCACCTATGGCTTCTGTTAGCGCTGTTCATTTGAGTAAAGTTGAATACGAGTTAGTGGTCTACTTAAAAGTTGAAAAAACTTGATAGCTCGATTTTATTTGTATATGCTTCTTTACCTGCCTGAAACGCAGTAAAATGAAAACCTCTAACGATAATTGTGGGTAACGAATCATTTTCGATCATTGAAACCTAGCGCATTAATTTATACGCAGCAAACGTGCTTAGATCAGATCGAAATGACATTACTGACAACGTCCGTAAAAGCTTTATTTAAAGAAAAATTTGCTTACAAATACGTGAGTGACGATGCATGCTACCTACAAATGTTACTACCAGAGACAAAGTTGCGCCTATAGACAGATAGGTGGCGCCACAGGTAGTGACTTTAGTAAACGTTGAGTTCCACCCCTTGTAACGGGTATAGAATGTAACGATTTAGGCTTCACGTGGTATTTGCGCGGCGTCCGTGCATCGAGCGGCGCTATCAGTGTTGCCACAATGAATAAAGCATCGTAAAATGAATACGTATCAACAAATAAATATAAGTGTAATTGTATCGCTCCCCGGATGGGGAGCAGCGAAGGCAAAAACCCATCCATCGACAAATGAAGACCATTCAGATGTTTCAGTGTCGCGTTGTTCCATAGGGATGATTGTCAGTATTTTGATTTGGGAAATTTAACGTACAGACAATTTTAGTTTTTCATGGGATTTGCGTCATTGGTTTAGGTATGATTAACGGTTTAACTAGAATTTGAATAATTCGAAATAAGAAAATGACCGTGAATGAACTAAGGGAAAAAAAACAAATGTTTCAATAGATTTCGAACTATAATCGAGATACGATAAAGCTTAATTCATATCACATTTATTAATGTCATAACTAAGACAGTGTGTCGCAGTATTATCTTGGACGCCTTTAGCCTTCCCCGGCCTACGGAAGAACCATAAATATACGAAGATCGTAACGTACTTAGCATCAAATAGCATTTTTGCAAACTGCTAAGTAGTCCGTTCTAAAAATGAAAGCTGTGTTAGAGAGTTACTTCTCTTACCGTCTTTGCGGGCCAATTAAATGCAGTTTTGCTCGCAGCTTTAACTTTCAACTTTGCTCACTTAGCATACGGCTAGACTGTAGTAGGATCGAGTAAACATACTTGAATTGACATACATACTTCTTGACGCGTAAGTATATAAAACTTTGACTTATCATCGAATTAACTTTTTACGGAAGCATTTTATTTGTTGTAATTATATCCGTCATTCAATAATATCTTACACGACATGGTCCGTTTGGGAGCCTGTAGGTAGATCGCTAGTACACAGTAAGTAATTGCCAAAGTAAAATAAATGTCATTATTGGTATCAACGAATATTTTCCAACGAAAACTTGGATAACTATTCACTTAACTTTCGTAAAGGGTTCCTTGCCAGAAACTGGGACTTTCAACGATTCTTCGAGCGGTTCATGTGTACGATCCTGATCAATCTATCCCTCGAAATAAGATACTTCCAACTACTCGCTAATTGCGTTTTGAGCTGGGGAGGTGCAAAGATCGCATCAATTTCATTGGTTTACTGTCTAAAACTTCTTAACAAATGTTTTTATCATAGACCCGTAGGTACCCATATTACAATGATCTGCTTAATTGTCGTGAACAAACATCGTTTCGGTATTACACTATAGAAACTCTGATTCCATATTTTAAGATGAACGCTGCATAAGGTTTTATGATGAACTAAAGACTAAATTCAACGAAGCCCAATAAAAACATCACTAATTCAACAGCTAAATCTTTATGTTGCTCCTATTTCAAGGTTTCCCACAACACTTGAGTTTCCATTTAGGTCAAATGCCTTGAACGACCTATTCGGTTTGAGCCTAGTGTGGTAGTGCCCCTAAATGGACTGAATGCGTCTCTTAGAGTAATCCTCCTGCTCCTGACTTTTAACTGTCCGCTTCGGTACTATCCCTTGGCAGCACTGACCTGAATTTAGACCTGTTTAGGAAGTAAGAAAGCTACCTTTCTTATTTTGTTTACAGTGACTTCGGTTCGACTTCGACGAAACGACGACAGTAGATAGAAAAAAATCTGAGTTCTTCAACGAGATTTACTGCTATTTTCGCTAAAACTTAATTTTATGGAAACTTGCGAAAATAAAGTGACAGCAAGTCTCTAGGGCAAAACTTTTCCGGAATGCCACCATCAGCTCACTCCGTAAATATGTTCAATACAGCATTAGTATAAAGTTTATGATTATGGTGCCGTAGTGAAATTTATGTCATTGTCCCCTTGAATTGGATGAACTGTTTAAAGTCTAACGTTTTTGACATTAGCGACAGAGAGCATACACCGATTGTGACAGTGAGAAAAATTTTCTTCGATTGAATCAGGATTGATACTGCCAATAAGTAATGAAATGCTCTAGAGTAGGGATTCAACTAAAGGTTGTATCAAAATTTGGCAAGCGTTCCTTGAGCCGATTTACTTTTTAAAGAGAAACGTTTTCCAGAAGCGCGGTGTTTGCTATTACTTCAGCGTATTTTGCACTTCGACCCTTTAGTGCTTTTTGTGCAAAGCTAGACTGTACGAAACCGCTAGTCGGAGACTCGGGGCTCATTAAGTCACATATTCTTCTTCATGAAGATTTGCTTAAATTAAACTGAACACACCAAGAATGATACTGAAGCTAAAAAAAAGTTCACTTTGATGTGGGATCCCTGCGCAGATTAAAGGGCGAAAAGCTGTTTCAACAAGCTACGGCACTGAAAGATATCGATTATTAAATGGATACCGACAGCTCGTCGTTATCTTGCCTGTTCATCAAAGACATTCGTATCGTACAATTGAATACAGCTGATAACAGCGTATCGAAGCTATCTGATAAATTATGTCGTTTTTTAAGCTGCTCCGTTTGCTTTCGGGTGACGAGATATTTGCGTTTGATAATTGTGTAATTTGAAGTCTGTCGGTAATTGTCTGCGACGTACGCTTGCGACAAGTTTATCAAAATTCTGTTGACAAATACTAATCGTATGCAGCGCTTACGATGCGAATAGATTTAGACGTTGATTGTATAGTGTGAGATCCTTGCGTAGCAATGCCTGATCCAACTGGAACCAAATACTGTGACCCGCATACTACAATATATAAGTAAGACGCACTTAGTTTTTAATTGAGTAGAACTTACGTCGCCTGTCCTGCGATATATCTTGTATGTAATTTCCAGTGACTAGCTAATCTAAGCCCGTTTAGCCTATGTGCAAATTGTACATCGTATGGTACAGTATATTAGTACAGAGTGATACTACGAATTAAGGCTTGATGGACCGTACTAAAAGTGTGGGTCTCACATTTCTGCTTATCATAGACAAGCACATAAATTTGCGAGTATCTCTTTCTTCACCTTCAATCCAAACAGCAGAAACTTGTATTGCATATTGCTTGCAGTAAAATGGCAAATATGGCCAAACTCCCAGCAAACCAATACCCTTCGACTACCAGCACGTTCCCGCTGTTGCACTCCTGTGCCATGCATCTTTACGTGCGCTCATGCAGGTGCTTCTCGGTGAACCCCCTTCCCTCCGCCATCTAAGACAGGAGCGGAAGCTACCTAGAGCACCCCCAAGCCGTCCGAATCTCAAACGCTGAAATAGGTCTGGGGCACCATTCCCGTTCAGGGAAAGCCTCTCATCTTTGCTGATACCATTCACAGCACCAGCACGTCACATTCACATCAGCCAACGCCGCAGGGTCTCCTGCATGTCAGACGCCCGCTCACGTGAAACTTATCATACAGGCATTACGCACACCGGCGCGAGTTATCGCCCTCGGCCGCGGCATAACCCGGCTATGCTTCGCGTTTCTATGGTTTGCAGCCAGAACTTGCTGGTAATTCTCTGTTTTACCTGATGGTAAGCAGGGAAATTGCATCGCCAATGGATCTTACTCAGCCCGCCAGCCAGTCTATGGTTACAACATGGAGCAATAGGGCCCGCTCGACACCACTAGACCCCTTGGCAGCCTTCGGCAGGACAGAGAAGAAGGTCCTACTTCTGCAACGCCAACCGGACGCATGAACCCCCGTATACACAGAGAAGTCTTGTAGAAGGATCTTTTACAGATTCCAACTGGGATGCTGTAGAGCCAGCACTATGTGCTAGCCCATTGACTGACGCTTCTCTCGCGTTTTAACTCGTCATCACTGGTACTTCAAGTATACACATTCGAGACCCAGTTCTCTATCCTTATGCCTCCTTTCTACTGCCATACATCGGATAGTAGATTAGTATAAGGCTAGTGTGATACTCACGATGGGAACGCTATAGAGACGCGTGTCTTTGCGCAGCAAGCCGCAATGAGGAAAAGGTGACGGCAAGAACGCGTATTGCGCGACAGAAAAGGAGCACCATCGCAACAGCAAGCCTAATGTAGCCCTTTGCCTCTCCCCATTTCTCACAAGTTTCATAGTAGCATGTAAAAGTCTGCAAGACTAACAACACAGGGAAAGTATCAGAAGAACTGGATGAAGAGCTCTCAAACATAGTACTCCACCTCCAAGATACAGCTCCCCCAAACAGAACATCCCTGTGAAGGAACAACGGTAGCATTGTCCGTGTTGTATTTGCCAAAGTATGAAGCAACCAGCAGGCTAGTCCTTAGCATGATGGTATTAGGGAGAGTTGCAGGGTTGTTTCACCAAAAAGAATAGTAGGGGAGTGTGCTGTCTAGGGGATATTTTTGGAGGGGTGGTTTTACTAAGACTCGAAGATTTTAGGGGTATAGGGTAGTTGCAAGCCGCCGTACCAGGGATGCAGCGCCGCAGAGTGCAAGAGTATAAACGCTGCAAGTACTGCCCTGGTTGGTCTAGTAACTTGGAACAGTCGTCCTACTCAGCGGCAGGAAGTTATAAGGGGAGGACACAACGGTGCAACGAAGGGCGAAAAAGAAGTGAGATACTAGAGGCAATGTAGATGCGTACGATGTCTCTTGTACCGTATCGCCGTTGCGCAGCCCCTGGATAGGGCGCAAGTTTAATAGAAAAGCGCAAGATGGATGGGCAGGCGGGCGCCATGGCGGACTGTTCACTTGGGGAAGGCGCTCTACCTCAGGCAGTAGGAAGCCGATGCTGCTTGAAGACGCTCAACGCAACGTGGCCCACGTAGCTCCCAGATCAAATCAGAGAAAAGAGGTGAAGGCAGGCGGCAGACGCCGTCGGTGTTGTTCCCAGCAGACCACCACTAGACTATGGGGCCGCGTGCATAAAAGAACGACGAAGTACAGCCCCGTCGACAAAGGTTACAACGGCTGTGAAGATTTCAGTAGTGCATCCCTACTTCACTTTTCTTTCTTCTATCAGGCAACACTGTGTACTCCTTTGTGAATGAGCGAGTGTCAGCCACTGAGTGTGATCCTGCTGTTCCACCAACGGAAAAGGCAGGACTTGCTCTGACCCCGGCTGAGGCAGAGAAAAGAACCATCATTTCTTCGTCGCTTCTTTCTCGGCGGGGACGCGCCCGAGCTTTTCTTTTTCTTTCCACCTCTTCCGTTTCCCGCTTCGCACACGACATAGTCTTTGGACATCGCGCCGCATTCCCATAAGACGAGATAATACGCGATCGGTCAGCAGGCAAAAAGAGACGCGCAGCCGTGGCACCGTCGTCAGAAAAGTCTGCGGGCTACTTCTAGCGCTGCGGAATTCAGGCGCACTTTCCTGCGTCGGGTGGAGTTGAACGCAATGAAACAGCAGCAGCAACGTCACCACTAGCGTAAATAGATGCAGAAGCAGTAGCGGGCGAATAAAAGAAAGATTCTTCGGGCAGCGTGTGGTCTTTACTTCTCATCGTAGTAACAGTTTGTTTCACGATCCTTCAGGGCGGATTGGGTGAGAGTCAAAAGACCGCTTTGGTTCACAAAGGTTTGCCGAGGCTCGTCGGCGCCATCAACGCTGCTTCCGAGTTTTCTCTGGAACGGACGCCTTTGAATTCCCCACTATCGGTCTTGCATCCTCCCATAGATCCTGTTCACGGAGTGCGGTTCGTACTTTGGAGGCCGATTGGCCCTGCATAGAAACCCAAATAACACGCGAGGCACATAGAAACTATTCTCCTGTTTAACTAAACAAGCATGCCTTGTTCTTCCTTATCTAGTATAATCGGCCTAGACGATGGATACCCAACCATGCGTCGACGTGAGTACGTGTAGCAAAGTAGCAAACTTTACTTTCCATTCTAGTAAGGTAGTGTATTGAAGCTCTTGCTTAACGGAAACCGAAAACACTACCAAGCACTAACTGATGACTGGTCTATAGGCATGCACCCTTTGTAATAGAAAATTTCTATAGAACTAACTAATAATGGTTACTAGGGTCAACGAACGCGTTTGCACTAAAACTTGGTTATCTTGTACGTACAATCTGCATAGGAACATCTCTTCGAAACGTATTTTCATAACTCATAAAACACTGTATATACGAAAATCTAGCTTCATCTAGCTATAGATTTAATATCACAAAGTATATTAGGTAAAGAGGTAACTGGTTACTTTTTAGCAAAGTCATTTTTTTGGTTCGAACGCTAATTTTTTAACAAGAGCAGATCATTGTATATTTGCCTAAGTAAAGGATCAGGTAGCAGCTTCGGCAACCGAGTTACGCATCGCCAAGCTAGCTTAGCCAATTCTTTAACCACTACGAGATGGTATGAATGGAACACGTCTACCCCTATCCACAGTCAATATGTTCTATGACGTAATCACCATTCATTATCAATACGTATCAACGTATTCTGTTAATAACTTACACCCTACCAGCGCCACGAGGCGTTCTATAATGTCTTTCCCTTCTGCTGACAAAATGATCTCTAAATAAATCTACTAGTGCGCAAAAAATACGCCACAATATGAATTAGCTTAGACTTATAGGTCTAATGACGGTAACGGCCCTAAGGTTAAGACACCGAAATAAGGTACTTGATGCGTTTACGCCCCATCGGCTAGTGATTTTCAGGACGCAGTCACTTGATTGACTCTGCTATGGTCCAGCCTCCGTTCAAACCAGTCATCGACATCGACGAGCATTTACTAGCACCTCGAATATCAGAGCGTCATAGCTCTCATTGAAAGGCGACTTGCCCTTCACTTTTGTGTTCAACACACGAACATGCACATGACTGATGTACATTCACATTGAAATATGGGAATGAGCTAAATAGAGATATGTACATTAAACAGTAGTTTTCAGGCTATGTGCCAACCGCCAGATAAATCAAAGGACTAAAAGCATTTTTCCAGTAGGATAGTCAAGCTGTCACCGCCGTATAGAACTTACGTCGTCTCAGGAACTATTAGCGTTTGTTCCCAATAGTACGTTATACGAAACGGCTTAACACGACAGAAAACGTTATTTTATCAATATCACAGCGCTGAAGTCGCGTCAGTTCCGAGGTCGGGAAACGAACACAGGCGACCGTAAACATTCAGAGCTAAATAACGAGTGACGAGAAACAATAAATGCACTTGTGTCTAATTATTCCACTAAAAAGATGTTCAATAAAGACGTTCACCTACATTTGAACGTGATAGATTTCGACCCGAATACCAGTCAGAAAGCACCCAGGGGAGCTATCGCCGTTCCGATTCGCCATGGGGGCTAGTAAGAGATACATAGCACAATGCAAACTAATGACAATAACCTAGACGACGAGAAAAGCAGCAACAAAAGCGTTCATTGGCTCGATCAGAGTTCGCTGGCGAATGATTCTAGAGGTACGCATATGAGTTCCTGCGCGTGCGAGTCCACGTGAGCGGCACATCCATGTCGATCAAGTACTTCAGTTAATAGACAAACAACAATATCGAAATAATATCGGAGAACAATAACGTAGGGAAGGGAAGAGTTCAGAAAAATGGGTCTCAAGGCGACGACGAGAGCTGTAAAAAAAACTCCAAGGCTCGGAGAAGTGTTATCTGTTTGAATCTGGTTAGTTTTCACATCGCAGGGCGGATAAACCAGAAAGGAACGTAGATTACGCCAACTGCCTGACTAAAACGTCTAGATCTGAAGCCTATATTGGACGCTGCTCTGGTTCCGTCTCTTTCTTTATCGCACCCCCAGGGGTGTCGAATTTGGGGGGTGCCAATTTCAATCGAAATATTGGCAAGTTTCGAGGATTGCGGGACGCCAGTTGTTTAGCATCGGTTAGTACGGAACGATCGCAACCAAAGCCGGCAGACGACGTTAGTTGTTTTCGAGAGATTGTGGCGCGGCTGAACGCAGAAGTTGAGCATTACTTAACTGAATAGAACGCGATAGTCACTTCAGGACCGACGACGTGTGAAGCCTAATTTTCTTGAAGAACCGTAGTTTTAGAGCGAACCTCTGGCTAACTCTGTGTAACCTATCTCCCATGTCGGCTTTTTGCGATCTTACCAAGAAACTAGCCATTGTTTAAAGTTTGGTCTAGAGGCGTAACGAGAATGCAGAACTTGTGCAATTGCAAGAACTTTTTTGCTTCGGACAGGGAATGACGCTACGCAGCGTCCAGCGGCTATTGTGTTCTTGGAAAACACAATCGAACGAGAAAAACGTCGCAATTAGGAAATTGACTGCCTCCGTAAAGATATGGTACGCTTCCAACTGGGTTCGTGTACTGGCAGTGTAGAACAATGGGAACAGTGATATCTGAATGTTGAAAATGATATTTATTATCTTTCTAAACAACATTCATCGACAATATAACACGCATCCATGAAACATAATAAATTTCTAATATTATAACAGTGGGATTAATGAATATAAACTAAGTTTTGTAGGTTTACGTCAGGTATCAGTCAAGGTCTCATAGGACGCACATGGAATAATACACAGAGCGCATCACCAATAATCTACATGATTACTATGGAACTACAAAATGGAATATGGCGACCTGTCATACACAAAAATGTCATGCCTTTAACTTGGTCTATATGTAGAGTTACACGTGCAATTCTGCTGTACGGTATATTTCGGCCAACGTCATCTTCAGTTTCTCAATTTCGAGGTTCTGTCAGAATTTTTTCGACGGCCCCCTTACAAGGACTGATTCAGTTTTTTTCCTTGCACAATGGTTGTTAAATGCTGTCCAAACCTGACGATGAAATTTCTCCGTGTACTTACCGAGTGCTACTATCAGTAAAGCAAATCTATGTATTTCTGACAAGTTCGCTGGGCTAAAGGCATAGTAAGCGCGAGTCAACTAGATGATCGACATGATTCGAAGCAAGGATTGATCGAGCGTGCAAAACCCACATAGGGCACCAATGCCACAGGGAGCTGTCATATACTTCAGTACAAGCAGCTTCCACAACGTGGTAATTCAATTCATATAATGAGCAAACGTGCATGCATTGCAGGTACGATTATTACTATTTCTTACACGAATTCTCAAGCCGTTGCTGAGCGTCACGACCCTCGTGTCTCAATGGTGTGGCTTCGCGCCTCCTGTTGTTGTAGCCAGCTATATCCAACTCAGCAATTAGCACATCAACATCAAACCGTAGGATTTACACAGTCCAGAAAATTGCGATGATCCTTCTAGCTCCTTCTGTCTAAAGATCAGAGTGGGCGCGGCCGATCCCCTACTGCCCACTGTCATCAGCATGTCGTACAATACCCTTTCTTCAAATTCGTGCTCAGAGCTTAGGTCTTCATTCTGGCTTTGTTAAGTGTTGAATCCCAAAGTGGTAGAGATTATTAGCTAGAGCCATGGCCTTTGATTAGCTGAAACGGTTTTTGTCGAGCTCAACAATACATTCATACCATAACGAATTTTCTGTAGCTACTGGCGGATGTTAAATTGGCCTCAATCTTTGTGCAAAGATACAGAGGTAACTATAAGGTTGGACGTCTGCTCTGTCCTCTAGTTCAATGCTGATAGTCCTTAGGATACTTTTATATAAATATCGTGCGATCGACTGCAACTAGCTACAAAACCGATACCTTTACTGCATCCCGTACGTTGCCCAACTCTTTCGATAGAACCTCTATACTTGTTTAATTGGAGCACGCGGATCTGGTTGAGTCTGACCGATCGACTTCGGCATGACAGGAAAGCTGTCTAAACTGAAAAACCTACGCGGTCCTAGCTTGGTTATGGCCTCGGTAGTATTTCGGGAGAAGGTGCGTTTGTAACGTTTTGTAGGATTCCTAGGTCGGGAGCATGAAAATTAATAGACAGAACGAAGAAACTCTGTCGTTGCAGGATCTCGTAGCTTGAAGAGCAGCTGCGTTCGGGTGTGACACTGGTATTGCTTCACGGTGACTGCCGATACAACTCTTCGGTCGTACACTGTGGTCATCTCGGAATTCGTAATGGCTTCTTCTCACGTAATAGATGGTTTCTGGAAGGTCCAGAATATAGCTCTGTATCAGCAGGATTGCGAAAAGATGACTGCATCAGAACTTAAGTCAGTAGAAGAGCGACTAAGGCAGTGGCTGCAAACAGGGCGAAAGGGTGATCGTCGCTGCGTCCGTGTGACAGTAGGTGTTTTCAGCATCATTCTCAGTAATCGCCCTGTTGATTTGGTTAACCAAAGTTGGGGAACTAGGCCTCATCAATACCTTCGTTAACAATGGGCATTTTACACTACAACCTGCATGGTAATATGGAAAAGTTGTTTCGAAACCGCGACATGACTGTAGAAACACTACAAGCAAAAACGATGCCTTACAAGAACGGACAAACCCAGCGACCTGACGAGAATCCACTTCTACGAGGTAGTTGAATAAAAGCGAGGGGTTTGCAACGGTCTACCTCAGGTATACGATACATTGAAGGGCCGATATGTGATTCTAAGGATTGATAATTTACACTTAATATAATTGAGATTTAGGTTGTACTTCAATGATTTTCGAAAAGACGGTGAAGGCTTGCTTCGAGCATAACTTGTTCCGTGGTAATTACTTCGGACTAATCCGCTTTACCGACTAATAAACAAGGACAATTAGGGAGTGCTGTGAGTCGAAATTATCAGCTGTTAATTCGGTTTGATTTTGTTTTCTCTGACCTCTCTGTTCAGAGTCTTAACCATCGCTTAGGTTCGCAAAAGCTTGAAATATCCATTATAATTTCTAGTAAAAGGTGTACAATACCTAGACGAACGCAAAATCGAGGACGTAATAGAAAAATACATATTGGATTACAGATGATGAAGGAAACGAGACCGAATCGGTTATAAAAGTAGCGGAGCTTTCCGTGTTGGGAGAGTTGTATACATATGTAATATATTTTGATTCCTAGTCATAGTAAAATTACTTCTTTTTACTCACTTGGAACTTTGCACACGTATTTCGCCTATACTATATGACTGACATATAAACGACACGTTTCCTTATGTAATTATTTTCTTATAATTTACGGTTAATGGTTATATCTTTTGTCTCACAACCCTTCATACATTGTTCGTGTATCTATGGTATATTTTTAAAAAATAAAGCGAACATTTGTTATTTAGGTAGAAATGTGTCTGAGCAATTATCAATAATCTATTCCTTTGTTCCTATTGTTGTTGCTTATTACGGGCAGCGCTTGAGTTCTTCTGTAAAGCCAGCAACACGCACACTATGTTATAAAATAGATACTTTAAGTTTTGTGTTCAAGTTTCAAGGTAGTGTCGTCGGCGAAGTTTCTTCCAAACGGCCAGCTATTAACATAAATAAGATGTGATACGTTATACTGTCACGTCCAATAACTAGCCCGCTTTGTATCATAGCATACGGGAAACGTTCTAGTGCCTCAAAAGATTTTCATTAATAACGAGTAAACTAATGATGACACTATAATATATTTTTAATTACATACGCTTTTAAATAATATGGTAATGGCCAACAGGTGCCTGTTGGCTTCTGTTGAACGGAATCAGCTAGATTCTGTAACGGATGTTCTTTCATTGCCTGTTGAAATACGATTTTGTCAGCCTTCCGCTATCCAGGAACCGATCAACTTTATTCACCGATGGCGATAATAGAACGGTAACAGTCCGTATTTTTCAACGTCGGACCATTCCTCTTGTAGAACGGGTTCGCGACAAGTGCTGCGCCTATAGCGGCTTTTTCGCGCCGAGGACTTACCCGAGCTCGTAGAACCCTCCCAAGTAGACAGATGTCGACTATGAATTGTCGATAGTCTTTCATCATCGATGCGTTGTGGCGCCTTGATCAAGAAAGCGATTTTTGACCGTCACAATAGTAATAGCGCGCCGACGTCTCGGATTTTGAATAAACTGTGTCTTGAAGGTATAGCGAAAAAAATCGGAAAATCCAAAAGGAAAGATTGAGTAGACCTTTTACAAGCATTGGTAATATATAATACTTGTCACGTACAAGCAAATGCAATTATGATTATTACAAAATCGCTATCTTCGATACCTCAGACTTAAAGAAGACCAGCGATGATGTCATCGAAATGGGGAAAACGAACCTCCAGATCTCCACCCGCTGAAAGGATCACGTCTGCTGGAGGTGCGAGCTTTTTGTGCCTCTTATTGTTACTGTTGCCTTGTTGCTTGATAACATTTCTCTCTCTTTTTCGTTTATCTGAAAGACCGATTCTGCTACAACTACGTTGAAAACCTCACGAAGCGCTGAAGCTTTGATCGATTCGATATGGACGTCAGCGAAGTGTCGTTAAGTTCAAAGTGTCGCCAAGCACACGATCATGTTCCGAGTGGGTTGGAGGCACTGAAAAATGTTGACGGCGCACAGACGAAAGGTTGACACGGTTGTGGACAGAAAAAAAGCTGTCTGGTCTGTAGAATCGGAAAAATCAGCTGGACATCTCAACAGCCGAAAACTCCTTCGAAAGAACGACATGGCATAGCCGGGTACCACTGAATAGTATGGACAAAAAAATATAGCGGCGCATATTAGAGAACGGAGCCAATAAACGAAAAGGATAAGGGGTACCAAGGTAAGTCTTAGATTGCAAGATGATTCAATACGGCACAAATAAAAAGGTGAACAGCGAAAAGACATCGAAGCAATGCACAGAAACCCTGTTAACACCTAATACATATGGATGTATTAAAATGCGCTTACAAATAGACATCTCAGGTGCTCGGAAATGCTTTGTTCCCGTCTGCATGGTAGGTTATTACAGGTAGTGGGTTGTGTTCGAAAATGGCGAGGATGTACCGGCTATAACCACCTCTATAACATTCATCGTTGACTCTTGAAGAAGAGTATCTCAACTGTGAAAACGGTAACGATCTTTTGATTCATCGCAGCTCCCGGCGACAATGATCGCTGGGTTAGTCGATCATCTAAAGAGCAGGCAATTTTCGACGTCACCTGAATACTTTGATTGAGTACAGCTTCGAATATGGCGGGACGTATCCGTTCCAGACAGATTTCTTGCAAACAAGAAAAAAAATGGAATAAGTAACGACAGAAAGAACACACCAGTTCTGCAAATCTTTTTTTTCCAAATGTTGGGCAGTGGAAAGCTACCATATAGGAAAAATATCGTAGAAGGTATAATCAGTCTTTGCCGGCCTCTTGCCGTAATATTCAACTTCTCGGTAACAGGAACAGCACATCCGTAAGTATCTTAAACAGTTATTGTTTAATTGATTGACTTTTAGAATGAACACGCAAATGGAACAACTGGGTTTATGGTCATGCCAGGCAGCGAAAGGACACTAGAGACCGAAATAGAATATCACTTAATTTTCTATCCTATAAGTCGTTTTATTTTTTTCAAAGCGAATATCAATGAAATACTTTTTGTCGACGAAGTAGCAACAATTGACAAATTGATTTTTTGCCATATATTGATGTATCTTCTGTCGCTGATACGTGCCTTCACCATAGTTATTCTTATTTTGATGTAGTTCTGGGCCTCGCTTCCATTCTGCTTCTTTTAGGGACGGATTCGTAGAAATAGCGTTAAACAAGCTAATAGGGGTCGTCAGGCTGGAGGAAAGCACTTTTATATTAGCTATACAGTAGATAGTCGTTGAATTCCTGTTACTTTTGTAGTTTCGCTTGTAGTGGAAGAAAGAATACAAGGCCGGTTTGCGACCAGCCCTGCTGTCAAAGGAGCCTTTCGTTTCGGGCAAATTGGCTTTACGGCATTTTTTACTACTATGGCATATTGGAAGTTGCTCTATATCGAATAGCATCAGCAGTGTTATAATTAGACTCGGCCAAGCGAACGCATAGAATGACCGAAACGAGCATCAGCCGACCACGGCCGCAATGTACCAGTATGTCTTTTTGCCATAATTAGGATTTACGCGAGAAATGGTCAACATAAAACCTTACTATGGTAATTAACGAGTACTTTTTGAAGCTATTTCGATTTAATATGCAGTGTACGATATTCTACAAAACTAGCCATATAATGGCGCTGCTTATACAACAGGATTCCTATGTGAGAGAATGAAGTTTTTAATAGATATATATGTATCTCTTGTCCTACATAAATGTTTCGAGCTTTGCGTCCATCATTGCTAGGCACGGCTGGCTTCTATAACAAAACGAATTGTATCTACACCAGGGATCACATGTAGACCATTCCGCGTGCCTGAGTTCAGTAATCACCACCACAGTGACTTTTCCATATCTAATCTCATGTGTCTTGTTCATTGTTTCCTTAGTTTGATCATATCGCGTCTGTCAAAGGTGCTAAGCCATGTTAATACTAGCAAACCATTAAGGGAAAGCAATTACCGCAATACTTTTTCCCAACCACCTCCGTAGCCCCCCTGCTTGACGTTCCTGAATGCACCCAGCCACTAGCGTTACTGGAAATAGCAACGGCAACAACAGTTTGAGATCTTGAACAGAACACAGGGTATCCTTTACACTTTGTGCGTGAGAAACACGACCCGACTGTAGCTACCGCGGAACGATAGCTAAAAGTAACACAGGATTCCTGTGGGCAGATAGACAAAAGTTGCGGCTGAGCGTGTCACTATGCGGGAATACAAGCAAGTGTACACACCTAAAAGAGGCAAAATGGGGCAGACGCTGAAACAGAATCAAACGCTCGCAGGCGTCGAGGATATTACCCAGCTCCCATCAAAGACGCCAGTCTACAAGTTGTCGACGTTGAAGAAGTCGAGGCAAAGTGCGAACGAGACACGATACCTTTTGGTGTTAAACCACAAGAGAGCGATCGAACTGTGATATGAAAATGACGTGAACGAATTGGCGAGCCGCGTCGACGTTCCCGGTTACACAAAACACTGTGTGTCCCTTCCTGTAATTTGTAGCGCTGGCTGGTTGTGATCGCTATGTTTATTTGGACAGGAAATAGTTGAAATAAGTAAAAAAAAAAAGAAAGAGAGAGAGAAAGGGATTATAGATACATACAGGGTGTAGTAAAAGCTTTTGACAATTTTAAAGAAAGCCTTTTACACTCATCGCGCTTTTTTTGAGCTGTCATAGAAGAACTTTTCCTACAACATGCAGAAAAACCTGTAAAAGGACGCTTTTTCAACGTATTCAAAAAGTTTTGCCTTATTATATATATCAAAACGGAAAAAAGGTAAGAAGACAGATGAATGCGAGATAGTGAAGGAAGTGTATGCAACGGCGAATAAGCTAAACAGAGAGATACTGATTGCATCTATTACATGTTATGGGAAAACAAGGCAAGAAACAAGTGAATTAAAATTAAGGCGAGCTAGCTAAAATACTGCGGCACAATGGACGTCGAACGAGAAAAAAGAAGAACATCTTGATTTACCTAAACAAATTTTATCAGGTTTGTCTATTTCAGCTGATGTAAACGATTTTCGATTCGAGGCCATGGGATGCCTTAACTGAAGGAATAACTTAAAGACTATGGAGACAATATATACATCTACTTTATCGTGTAAAATTTTGTAGAATATTTTCATTTTATCGAGTAGATGGATTCGCAAATCGTTGTACCGTTGTTTACAGATAAGTAGATAATAATTTTGATGGACTGATACTCGACTATAAGCTCCGAAACGAAAGGAACAAAACTGCCAAAAAAACGCTTCCAGTGTGAGTATTTTATGTTAAAATTACGATCTCGGTAAAAATTGTGTCGAAACAAATTGATATTCATTTTATTTAGACAAAACTCTGGCCCGTTATTTTTTAAATTATAATTTATGTTTCAGTCTATATTCACTCAATAAACGCTAGCTTTTTAAGGACTTCACTCACTATTCAGTTGGTGTAAAAAATTGGTACACTGACAGATTCGCTCCCATAGATTTGTTCAAGTTTGATGGTCACGCATCTTCACGCACAAGTTATCCTGGCTTATACCAAATGTCTCAAAATATTGGCTTGAGACCAGTCTGCGCTATTACAACTAAACAGATCATGAAGGTCCTGAAAACAACATTATAAACACAAACACAATAGACAAAAGCGGAAATCTCAAACTGCCAAGAATCGTTTTGTCACTCGTCAAATGAGCAATCTGCTTACTTATTACATTTTAGTTATTTGCTCCTATTTATTGCGCCAAAAATCCATCCAAATCGAGCAGCACTTCTTTACGTGAACTGTTTCCATAATATTGTTACCCCCCTAAAATTCCCCATTACCCGTTCTATTCGATTCTGTTCTGTGCAAGCCACATGCTTCTGTGAATTTCTCTTTCGGTTCCTCTCATTCGTTTTCGAACTCTGCTCCTTCTCGTGATTTTTGCAACGATACGCCCTGTCGACAGACTTTACCGCCCTAGATTTGGATCGCACCATAGCGCATCACCTTCTCCACAGCTATCCGCTGTCAACAACGTGGCACCGTTCACATTTTGGAAAATATTCCCGTTAAGCAAGCAGCGAAAAAATATGGCTCGCACAGCGAATAGTGTCAATACCTGCTTTTGGTAACACAAAACTCCCAGAACCCCAGGCGCCCCAAGCGACCCTGCTGACGATGTGTTGTCGCCTGCAAACGAGGGGCCTTGCACAAGGTTTTTAATAGTAATGCTGTCGACGAAAGCCCATCCGTGTCAAAGTAAGAAAATAGTTCGGGCGAACTGTTTCGTGACTTCAAGAAACCAAAACAACCAAAAAGACTATAGCCGCCCAGGACATGGAGGCTTTGCTTCTGCAAAGGTGCAACGAGGCTAAGGCAAGAAAGTCAAGGAAACACTTTGCAACAGTCAGAACCTGTGACGGCGAAATGCTGCTCCCAATAGCGCAACAAAGATTTGCAGAAGTCCGTAAATATAGGGCCTTTTTTTCAAATGAGATGCACCCCTAGGACGATGCGATGCGTGTGGTATTACGATGGAAGCAAGAGCAACTAGGTTAGTGATCCATGGCCTTACAATGCACTGAAGCAATCACATAATGACAGAGAATGGCTGGGATAGAAGCACACGAAGGTGAATATTGCAAGCCTCAAAAGCCGCACTACAAGAACAAAATACTGACTATCCGAGATATCAGATAAAATTCCAGGTGAAAGAGATAGGTAAAAAATATATTTTCTAGGTCCCACATTGACGGTCTAAAAAGGCGGCACTTGTACAATTTATTTCGAAATATGTTTCATTTATTACGTACTGAGTTAAATGACTTATAGTTTTGTGTTCCACCTTGAAATATCGCTATTTGAGAATGGAATCAATATTGTTTGGTTGAATTTACCACCCTGCATTTACTCCATCGACCCCTTTTTACCTAGTTTAAAATAAGTAAAAAAAAAAAAGCTACTGGATAATCGGTCGACGGGGCTATGGTTATCCTAACCCACAGAACAAGAGGGACTGTTCTTCATTTGGCTTACTTGAGTTGGTATTATCTACGTATTACGTTAGTTTTATGTTATTTTCGCAAAATTTAGATTGTTTGTGCTACTCCCGCACTTCGACTACTTTTGCATGCTTTTTTTTGCTTCATTCTGAATCAGTCATTTTATAACTAGACAAAAAAAAGCGTTTACTTACGACGGAGGTTTTTCCTTGAGTATGTATAGGATACAATAATTTTGCGTACCCTTTAAAAATATGTTTCATTCTGCTCTAGCCGCTGTTAAACGCTTTCCTTCGCACTGTTATACTTGCATATTTGGACATCCCTTGTAGCTCCGCTATAGTTCACTTAGTACGTGTTATAACTAAGCAACGATATAGATCAACAGATATAATCAAAAGGAATAGATTCAATTGTAGCTCACAGTATCAATCTATTCAAAAACAGACTGTTATGATGAAGGCAAATGACCATCGAGATAATCGAAGGCATGCACTTTGCGAGAAAATTGCAAAGCTCTAGACAAAACATGCAAAGCCGGCCGCTAGGTCCCGTCCGACGTCAGGGTGAAGTTAGCACCGAAGAATCGCCCCTAGGAATTGACGCGGTGCTTCGCCTTTAGTTAGCTTGTTTTCGTGATCGGAACGTTGTTGTGCAATAACACACAACTAAACTAGCCTACATCGGCTACATATAGGCAAAGGGCGAAAGTATCGAACACCAAACGATATTAATTTTCATTTACGACGATGAAGTACTATCGAAAACGATAAAACGGAGCTTATCGAATTATCATTGGCGCATGCTTGCAAAACGGTCTGAATCGAAACGAATCAAAGTGAGAGCAACAATGGTAAGGGTAATTGTGGGTGGATGTAAAAGACAGATTAGCTTTTTTACTGTCATGTAAGATTTCTGCATTAAACCGGACCTTCTTTTAGTCAAATCGTGTACGTTTCGGAAGCAAACGTAGGCTATTGAAAGAAAATCGCGCGGGAAATTTTGAAAAATCAAATCAGTCGAAGCAGATCATCGAAAACTTTTCGGATCAAAGCGCGCGGGCAAATTTGAGAAATAGATTGGATATGTTTCAAAATAACTCATTTAGAATTTTTGAAACCATATCGGGCGGTTTTTTAATCAAATCGGACACTTTTCAAGTTATCGTATCGGGCTCAATGGAACATTCTTCTAATAGACTGCTCGCAACCTGAAAAAAATACCATTTTATTTAAACTGAGCTTTTTTGTAAAAAGTAGAGTATCAAGCAGTATTGAAGGTAACGGTTTATACACCGTTACGCAATGAGGACTTATAGCGACCAGAGAACAAGGCTTCTTCTGCAAAACGTTTGAAGTATGCTTTCCTTTGTAGAGAATATGGAGCAGACACTGGGCTGTTAGTTTGCAAAGAGTCTAATTTGATTTGGGTATTCTTCGACTTCCTTTGAAAGCTGTCCAAATCAAAGTAAAAAATGGTAATACATATACATTTTATGTCGGGTACAGCTTTGTATTGGACAAGTCGATGAGACACACGAAAACAAAGTAGTTCTGGAAATACTACGACTTCGTTACTTAGATGGCGTAGCGTTAACACAAGGCCTTGCAAGTAGTGATAGCTATAGTAACCTACGCTGAGCGACTGTGATCAAGGGTTTCTAAGCACAAAAGAGCCTGAACAAATGAAAAACCAACTTAATTTTAATTAAGTTGCAGGATTTCCCTCAACTCACACTGCACAAAATCGAAGTGGAATTACATTACTAAATCTTTCATTTAGACACAATAGCAGCAGCAAAAGCATTTAGATCAAATTTCTATTGGCGTACGCGTTCGCCTGCTCCTTGGATCGGCTGTACTGGGTACTCTGTCTATCCAAGAATATCATCAGTATAAGCTCTCGCGCACTTTAATAGATACTAGCGCCCAAATTTCGTGAGCGCATTCAGCGTCATTTCGCATAGGCCCAACTTTCCCCATCTACACTCATGTCACTATCTTAAACAATAAAAAATGCGAGTAACGTTGCCCGAGTTAGCAGGCTCTTGTCAGCATAACAGTTAACAGGAACAAGTGCGCTCCATCTGCTTGCCAAACGTCGTTGTGTTCTAACAATTTAAGTTGCTTATATTGATTAATCGCTTAAGAAAGCCAAAGACAAGGCAACCCCCTGCCTCGGCGGGACTGGGTCCGACCCAACGAAAAGCGTGGGCTGGCTCGCTACGTGATTTTCGGACGACGGCAATGATTCCGCCCAGGTGTAAGAAGCCAGCATGCTTCAGTGCGTATGTATAATTGTTGACGTCTATGATAATTAACCGGAGGATGCTCTTCAACATAAATCGTATTGAACGAGACGTGCAGATAATAAGATCTCGTTTAAAAGTAATGTGTACTGATATATCACTCATTAATATCTGATCATGTCACGAATAGGAATCATAAAGATAGGGAAAAGTTTTTTGACAATTTGAAATGGACTAATTAGTTACTCCTGCTACTTTGATAGACATTCAACGAACAAGCTCAAACTGCCAAAACACTTACTGTCTATATATGCTAATATAATTTTGCGCTCCGTGAAAAAGGCACACAAGAGAGAACCCCATTTTGACCCAAGGACATTTGCAGATCCGAGCTTTGTTTGAAATTCACTGTAAACATATGAAACGGCTAATTAAGTTTGCATAACTTTTGATTTAAGTTCACCTTTAAGTTATACATGAAATGTAATTAAAAAAAGTTCAAGTAAGTGGGTTATGTAAGAAAAAATCTAAGAATGAAGTTTTTTTTTGTTACTACTTGGCTCGTAAAAAAATCCCACCCAAATCACTCGGCAATTACAATTCTGTTACCTTCCGCCGAAACTGCGTGACACAAGAATAGGCCTAAAAGGACAACCAGTATCACTATGAAAACAGCCCTTCAGAACTTCACACTGAATAACGAGTCCGCTTTCTAATGATCATTATCTATCGATACCTATCCCTATATGAAACAGTCATATCTTCTGTCTATAACAGAAATCACTTGTAACCCATTTAACTTTCTTTTGATGATGATGAATGATACCAACTTGCTACCCGATTGCAGATGGTCGGGGGTTGCTGCGTGTGCGTAAATACCTACATAGATTCCATTCACCGGGCACCTATACACACTGACGCACTCAATTTCAAAATAGAGTAGCTTTCATTCCACGACTGTGCCGACAGTACCAATACCCTATTCATTTTATCTCACATAAATTGTTCAATATATAAGCTCTAATCTAATTTCTCTGTGTCCCAACCCTATGCACTTACCTGAATGGTGGGCATCGATTTACATCTCGCACATCAGACAGAGTCAGTATCAGACAATGCTCATCTTTAATTCAGCACCGCCATAGCAACAATGTCTAGCCCCTTCTATACAACCACCTAGACAGATCAAGTACAAGGCACACGATTATTGGTATCTACGACTGTATATATATACAGTGGTATACAACATATGTATATATATATGCCACCGTATCGATATGGCACAGAGTGGCAGAAGCAGACCTGGACTCAAAAAATCTATCGTTTCTCTCTTTCGCCATATATATATATATATATATATATATATATATATATATGGTGGTGATCGATGGGGAAATTGTCCCGATCGCCAGATGGTCTACGTTGCAAGAGCTTCCATCGCTGACCGTTGTTCTTTTCTATACGCCGATCTAGTAGTTCATAGTTATGGTTCTATGTACGACAACAATTCGCAAGCGTGTATTAATCGAGAGAGCTATTGTAGAGTTCGATACCTAAGTCGGTTCTGCGGGGGGTTCGATGCGTTTACCCCTGGGGTTGCAGTGGCTCCGCTAGCTCGTCCGTGATTCACGGCTGTTACTCGTGATGGTGTACCCCAAACACCTCTATTAATGTTGACTATGCGGAGTGTGTGCTTCATGGCAGTACAGATGAACTTCTACTGACTGTCTACGGTGAGGGGTTGACTACGGGTCTGTGATCCCAGGCAGGTCAAGCCGCTTGCGCCGCGAGAAATGTGTGACTTTGTTGACATTGTTGATGTAGACTATGAAGGCGCTAGCTAGGCTGGAGCAAAGCTAAAACTTGGCGCGCGCAGACGATCTTCTTGTGCTATATCGTTTGTGCAGTTTGTGAATGGATGAATAAATCAGCCAATCAATAAACTAAATGAATGGCCTACCGAGTGGGAGAAGTGAACTAGCGAAGTGCAACTGGCAGTAGGATGCAAATCGCAACAGGGAATAGCTTTGTAGTCCTACAAAAATTTCAGCAAAGACGATGGCAAGGTTACCATAGGCAGCTCGACCTATGATGTGGATCCGTGCAGAGCCCATGTTCGCTGATCGAAATGCGCACTTCATAAGATCATTAGCAGACTAGACAATAAATAGAAATATAAAAAAGAAGGATCGCTTCTTAGAGTTTATCGCATTTTTTTTAATTGTCCACTAGCAACTTCGTTCATTTTTTTAGAATTTTTTTATGGGTTAATCTAAAATTCTACACTATTTCCGGGTTAGACCGCACTACTTCTAATGGCACCGAAATAGTGACAGGAGGCCCTTCACTAAGCCTTTGACCTTGATCAGTAGGATTTCTGCCGTATTGGTCATGGTCTAGTCGACTTAAGTGTACAACAATGTTTTCATCTAACGGCAGTCCGTAAATAGGCTATGACCCGCACTGTATTAATGAATAGGTGATCATGTTCTAGTTGTAGCGGTCACCGCAACAAGTCAACCTTAATACAGTTTGGAATAAACCCATTAGGGACGGCGCGTACCATGGCAAGCGCATGGCTCCAAGTCCAACCCGAAGGGCTCTCGTCGAAAGACTCGGTTACAACCTTCATGGTAGCCTTTGAGAAGGTATCCATGAAAAGTCAGACGAAGTCGTTTGAATGCTGCGATGGCCTGTAGAATTTGTTCAAGTACGAGGTAATTTACGCTGCTAAGCTAAACAGAAGCTCGGTGCGAGCCTATTTCTCACTTATAAAAACAGTTATATTTATGCATAACATATTTATGCGTCCTGGCTATTTGTAATATCATTACAGGAACTTCCTGTCCGAACGAATCGTCACGATCATTGAATAAACAAACGAGAAGTACTATTAGAATTCGTCTAGAGCCATTTTGAAACTCAAGACATCCTATAAAAGTCCATCGATACGCTTTATCGGCGTACGACTTCGTTCTACTTCGACTATATGCCGCACCCACCGCGAAGATTTACCCCACACGAGTACGATTCGTTAGCGTTTGTGCCAGTCGGTTTCGAGCCGGACAGGCAACGCGTCGCACCACAACCCCTTCCAGCATCGACCCTATCCATAGGTGCCTTCCACCAGGGTACATCAATGCAAGGAAGATAACACGTATCGAATCAGGGAATCAAAATTGAATTGTATTAGAAACCGTCGCCAGAATTCCAATCGTCATAAATAAATGCATTTTTATTATCATCATTATCGCTCCGTATCCGCATCTCAGCGAGTGTTCGGCCGAGCCTGGCAAGTACGGTCCCGCCGGCAGCAGCAGCAGCAGCTAGTCACTGTTGTAAATTAAATTAACAAGAATATTCGTACCGGCCTTCCTTCAAATAGTAATAATCGCCAAGCACCCTCCTGTTAGCGCAATTCCCGTTTTCACCGAGGGGGTAATCTAATAGAATTTTTAAAGCCTTCGTCGACCCGTTGGCGCACGATCTAAGTCCGGTCGTAATTTCCTGCCGAGACCCGGCATGTCGGCCGACGCGTGTACCGTCACCAGCGAATTCGTTCTAAAAGCGAAGCTTATCATCTTGGGAAAACACCGACGATTGCCAAATGCGCATTTAGCGTTTCCCTTCAGATTTACCTTGGCCTTTTTTGCGATTGTTATTGTAGAAGCGAAGTCCCCTGGAATTTTGGTAGATGGAGACTGGATATTACCACGCTATATATATACATGTAGAGAACGAGTCTGAACGACTACCAAAGCGTGGTCCTACTTGTCCTGGTGATCTACACAGAGAAGACTGGCCTCGTCAACTTTCCCTTTTTCGTACGACGACTTAATCGGATTTTTGCACTCAATTAAGAAACAAAAAATACTAGTTTCGTTAACGAAGTTCCTAAATTTAATGAGCCAACTATGGGGATCGGGAAGAGCTGACCAATTGTGTTAGCGGTTAGGTGGCTGCATCTGTACAAATGACAATGGCAACCCTAAATGTTTCATATGTGCATATTAAGCACGCATAGAACCAACAATGATGCCATAGTAAAGCATTTACCCTCGGCCGATGCTTTGACCAGATTAATCTAACTGGCGGACATTACCTGACAACTGGGCAGCTCGTCGAGATTCGTTTACTACAGAACTGGATACACCGTATCTCTCGACCTTGCTGTTGTTATTGTCTCCGTCCGTTTTTTTTTTCTAGTGCTCATAAGCGTGCTGTTTAATTGGGAAAACGGATAGGTATCAAAGCGGTTTATAATAGTCTGTTCTTGTTGAGGAAAAGTTGGTTTCTTTTACTGAAGTTTCGCTTGATCGGCTTCCTTCCCAGTATTCTGGTATGCTTCTGTCCAGCAAGACAAATTTTTCAATTCGGTCAACTGACGTTACAGGTGATTGAGCGGTACTTCGAGCATTACAGATAGTATACTGTGGTCTTCGTCACGTTCATGCTACCGAAATTACATTGAAATGGGCGAACTTTCAGTAACCTAACAATCACACACACGCCACTGCGCCAATCATAAAGACAACAAGCTCGCAGGTACGCTCATCACGCACGTATGTATATCTACGGGGGCGTAACGCTTTCGAACGTACGTAATAGAAATAATCCACTCTTGTGTTCGCAGACGTCATTTTTGGCTTAGAATTTTACCTACACATGCTACTATACCTGTAATCCTCATTCAATGTCATTGACCAAAGTGTTCTAGCGACCCGAGCGTCGAGACGCGGCTAGCATTTCGACAGAGTCACCATTGCACCATTACTAACGGTGCTCGATCGATGGTGTCATTTCGAAACGGTACTTGAGCAATCCAAATGCCGCGGGAACAACTCGCGTCTCTCTAGCGATACAGTTGTCACTGAATAATATACAATTGGCTGAAGAGTGGGCTAACACACAAATCGAATAGGTTGCGGCTTGAAAGGCGGTGTGAAATCGAGGGGTACGTATGTGACTAGGTGGTGCTGATGAGTGCGCGATGTCGTAGAACGGAGCTGCCACTGCTGCTCTATAGGCGCCATTGTTGCAAAGCAGTTTCTGAGAGACCCCTGTTCCGTTCGTCAGGTAGACGATGAAAAATCGCCGGACAGAGAGAGAGAGAGTGAGAGTGAGAGACGTAGGTAGCACCGAAAAGTGGGGGAAACCAGGGAATAATTTCAGGACGAGATGTCACGAGACAAAGACAAGGACCGAGTCAAATCTGACTGCTTCAGTCGCATAGCCAACATTTTGAGTCCGTCAGCCGAGTTAGGAGACAATTGACTCATTGACAATGGATAAATATTCGGGAAGATGAGGACGACAGCGGAAGGAAAGTGTCACCGTTTTTCACCGTTATCTGCCGTCAACATCAAACCATTTCTCAATTCGGCTATTTCCAACGACTGTCACCGCAGATCCGTTGTTAACATACGATGATAAGATCGTCTTGCTTATTCACGATCTACGTCGCAGTAACATCGGGCAGCTAAAAGGGCGGAATATAATCGGAGAGGGATGCTAGCAATATCAGGGAAGCGAGTTTATATTCAGTCGTAGCGGTAACGACAGTAGCAATGATAGTAGCTAGGTGAAGTCTATTAGAATGAAATTTAGTGATGACGACGGCGGCGGCGGCGGCGGCGGCGGCAGGGTTTTTTCTGTTTGACATTTCGCTTTTGTCGCATTATGACTGTCTGTCCCTGTGAGCTTGAAGGGGATTTGTAAGAGATTTCTGAATCATAGTGCTACCTACAAATATATCCTCTTTTCCATCTCAGTCATCTCCATAAAGATGCACAGAGTATCCCGTCTGACCAATCAGTGTAGCTCTTCTTTGAAGCATGCATGAAGCCACTAATGGTTTTTTATTGAGGGAACAATATAAACGACTTTCAGCTATGCACTGTTTTCAATCCAATGCGTGCACTGATCTAAATGGGAAAGGACGGCCAGACTCTTGATTTCGGATTCGGCGATCACTTTTGCCAGCTTTCAAGAAGATACTCGGGTGCACCGCGATCGAATTTGCTACAAGTCTGCTTGTTCGTTCGTAGAAAACGGCACCAGAAGAGCAAGCCGCTTTCTTGTGTTGTGACAGACAACGAAAGGGTCGGGAGACACCGTAGCTCAGGGCAACGTGAAAGCTAATGCATGAAAATGCTGGCTTTTATTACATGGTGATGATGGGTGTCAGGGGGCTCTTGATTTCGCCTGCCCGAGGTAAGCAGGGGAACGTGTTTTGCTTTGATGATTGCCGTGCAGTCGGTGGCGATGGAGCCTTACCCAAGTATGGTTATACGGCTGTGTGCGTCAGTTCATGGTCCTGCCATGATCAATTTCATCATCCTTAATAGTGTCAACTGTCGACAGATGCAGGAAGCGTGCTCTATGCGATAAAATGTATCGATTCAGAGCTGGCTAGTCGTTTATTGCTTGCATCGATAGCCAGGAGCAATGACGTTTTCCTGATGGGGCGAACGCTGAGCGACCCATAACGCAGAAGAATGAACGCAAAAGCCAACGAAATATGTTGGATACGTGTAAAAATCAGTGTTACTGCCAACACACAACACCTACACGCAGACTGCGTAAAAAGGTTAGGCCTTTTATCAACCAATTCATCTATTTCGAATGGGTTTGTTACATTATTGGTAAGTCTATATCGAGAGGCAATTGGTAAGTTCCGAAAAAAATGACCGAAAGACGGTTTATGTTCTTACGTTCAAGATTGATCGCAGAAACATTTTCTCATTAAATTACTGGGATCCTTTCTATAGTCGTGTGAATTAGTTTAACTGTTACACGTTACTAGACAGTTGTTTTGCTTTGTCACCATAATTATACATACCGAGTAATGCGTACCAAAAGCAATTTCGAGCCTTACCACTACCCCATCAATGTCGATAAATGAAAATGTCAGAGGTGTCCCTTTGGTTCAGGTAGACAAGTGAGTTCATTGCTCGTTCAAATACCAACCACACTACAAAACAGCAGTCGACATGAATAAGTTTGACGACACAAACGCCCTCAGTAAACACTAGAACTTTTGCTTTAATCTCTAAATAGAATCCCGGCAAACGAACGATGATTGACACACCTTTGAAATATTGATATTAATAACCACACATATATATATATCTCCACAAAAATTGTCAACGTGGTTTGAACTTTAAATAAGCACTTGTTGGAGTTTGGTCAGCTACATGATGTCCGACTTTAGTGGTTCCGGCTTAGCTCCGTTAGGAAAATGCGCTTCATTACAGACGCTATAGGCAGCAGGCGCGAGTTGTCCTTTACTTCATAAATTTGCCTGTTGAAGTCGGCTACACAGCCGGCGACTACAGCCGTGTTGTAGACTCGCCCAGCACGACAAAACCGTTACCAGCAGTACGATAGTATCGGTGTGACAAAGTGGCACCCGCCTACCTTCCCTGTTGCCGGAATTTCGAAATTAAAGTCGATTTGAAGGCGGTCTCGATTAACAACACTTTCCCACAACAGTCAAACAATAGTCGCTACTAGCATGGCCATTGCATGTAGAAATGGTATGAAATGAGGGGTAGAAAAAAGCGACAGTCTTCCGAACCCCTCGCCCAGTCACCGTAGGACTTCGGATGTATATCGACTAGGCGAAAGTCGTTACTTAAAGAAGATTCGTGAATATAAGACGATGGGAAGGTCCTAGAGAGACTGGCAATACTGGAGGTCTTCTTTTTGCGTCGCTCGCAAGGCGGACACTGCTTCATGATCGGAACGGTGGAGAAGTTTTCGTTTGGAGCAGGACTTTTTTCAGCAAGAGCAGAAGCAGGCTTAGTTGTTTGGGGGACAAGTACATGGCCTATTCGATGTTTGCTGTGAGTGGCTGAAATCTATTCGTAGTGAAACGATGAAGATTCGCTGTGACCCCTGCAGAGATCATGCTCATCATCGTAGGCTAGCTTACTGTGCCACATTTTTTTACAGCGAAAACGGGTCTGAGCAGAGTCACGTTAGAGAGAGGAGCTATCGCTTGTTCTGAATTAACAATAGTGAAAAGAGTCTGAAGCTCCGGCCTGTTTTCACGAACAAACGCTCAACGCACACCGCTGGCAGCTCCGGTAGTGCCTTTAGAGGTGACTCCAACGATCAGAGGGCGAAATCTGATCACTACAGTGTTACTGTTGTTGCCGCATAATGAAATGAATGAACCATGCAAGCCAGGAACCGATCAGCAATCAGAGGGGAGGGATATCGGTGATCGACTACAAAAATTGCAGCGAGCGAGCCGCAAGAACTGTCGTGTCGGAAGAATAAGCCTGAGCTTTCCGCTGTCCGCATTTCTATACCGTTCGACAATAGAAAAATTGTGTTGACAAGCGATCAGTCAGAGGTGGGATGGCCGGCGTCGAATGAAGCGCAGGGCCTTGCTTACATAGCCTGTTTGATTGCAAGCCGCGCTTGTCTTGTGGGCAATAGAGGTGCGTGAAGAGAAGACTTGAGATTGACGACGGCGCCAAAAAATTTAAATCGGGAGAGGGGAACGCGAAAAAGAGAAAGGGCAATAGCCAGCAGAAGAAACCGGCTAAAGAGGACAAGACCTGGTGCGCACGCATCCAAGCCTCAAACAAAGGCACGGCACACAACAATGATTTTGATTGGGTTCTCACCTAGGCCGCACGCCTGCGTCATCGGCCGTTGGCTACCCTGAAGCTTGCCTGGATCTCTCAAGGCCATTCATCGGCTGCTGGATTATTTCGACACTATTGCTACCACTAGTAAAGCCAAATTCTACACAGATTTCTTCCTAATTCACGACACTAGGTAGCTTCGTCCATGTACCGGAACCATTAGCGTGTGGAATCTCGTTCGGCCGGGTTTGAACAAAAAGAGGCTGATAAAGTCAATATCGATTTTAAAATTGCTGACAGTACAGCTTAACAACACCGGCAGCGACAAAAAAGTTTAGTACGGCCTTGGTAAGGGCTTCACACGACCAGCGTTCTGCGCAGCGATACCAGATATTAAAGCACGAACTCACCGGTGCGGGAGCTCCTGCTGATAGCATTACTGCTACGAAATTAAAAACCGAGTGAACTTTGATCAGAACCCACGCCTTGGCCAGTCACTCATTGTTTACCATAGCATGATATGATATAGAGCAGCTATCTTGCTGGTATTGGGCTAGCGAATACCTAACCTCATGTCGAGGTGTGCATACGTAATCTCATGGACGTTACCAAACTTCATCACCTGTGATAAAGAGAATCATCTAGTGAAAAGGCGGTGGACGGATTTAGATAGGCGTTGATTAAGAAATATATTAAAAATCAGCCATATCATGATATGGTTCACGTGTCTACTGATAAGTAAATAGCCAATGCATAATACTGCATGCTACAGACGAAACACAATGGAGAAGTGTTTTGCAATTTTTCAAGCGGATTTCGGGGTGAGTGGGGTGCGTTCCTTATCTCGAATGGCGTCACACAGAGTCTTTTGATCAGAAGCGGCACATCGAGCGAAAATAGCCGACGAAAAGAAGCAAGGTCATGTGTTGCAGTATGCATCTGGGCTAAAAAATAGCGTCTGACAAAGTACAACCCATGAATATAATTGATTAAGATATGATCGAAATAACAAGAAGATGAAATAATAACTCTAGTATTACTACGATTTCGCGGCGATATCAACATGGCAAAACTGTAGTTGAAAGTTGAGGTTTTTTTGAAGTGTACATTGAAACGGTAACGTGAAAAATAGATAACTTGTTGGTTGAGCATTCTATAGAATGAAAAGAGCGGAATTTCAAGTACTTCAAAGTAAACTTCTCAATGGTACAGCGTAACATCACCATAGTCTTAAATAAGATCACATCAGAACAATCTAGCAAAACCTCTATCAATAAACATCAACATGAAGTAGTAATAATAATATAATTTAACAAGTGTTCGCGTGTGTGACTGAAACATATATGCTGATTACGGCGCGTGAAAATTCTATCAATTGACTGGGCGTCATTTTCGTGGAGGTGTTCTCACACATAGGACACACAGTCAGACGAGCTACGAAGTGAGAAGACCTATCATTTTCGCCGTAGAAGCATGACTCGGCAATGAAGTTTCAAAGAGAGACCAAGTCACAAACAGAAAACCGGAAGTGTTAAAACAGCAGACGGACATTAATCGACATTAGCTGTTAACTTTTTAGAGAAAGTCAGAGCTCAAGAGATATATAAAACTTCGCTTTGAAATTTCGTTGGGCCTTGAACGTGTAGACATTCAGCAGTAGTGTTGAAAAAAATACATCCAACTTGTTCAAACTGTACCTCGGTCCTGCAAAATTCAAAAGGCAACTTTTTAATGCTGAGCCTGCAACAAGCGCAGCCGGTTTGCTCAAGCTATATTTAAAATCGATATATAAATTGTTCGTGTTTTATAGCGATACCCTGCTAAAGAACAACTTTTATTGTCAAATCCGTGCCCAACGTCTAATTTCCATCTGTTTGACACGCATCTGCCAGCTAACATCGTAGTACTTCTGCAATGATCCGATAATGCAAGGGTTACTATCGCTAGCGCGACAACTCATTAGATACATATCTTAGTTCACTTTGATGCTACGTTGCATTTTTTGTCTTCACACCGAAAATACAGATCGTGAAACCTGCTAATTCCGTTACCCGTAAGTGCATAACGTCGACGAAGAGAGATTTGACAGCGAGCGATTTATGCCGTACAGCCAAGCACTGCCAAGTCGCAACTGGTCGGACGCCGTTTAGGAAACTCCTCGACGCTTCCGTCACTTGATAGTATTATCATTATAATTGAATTATATGCAATATAACGTTGTAGATTAAATGTATTCTAATCTTCTTCAAGACACCGCTATGAAGTAGAATGGCAAGTTTCTCAACACGGGCCAGGCCGCCAACGTGCTGGCGCGTGACAGGCTTAATTATGTTGTTAACTATGAATCTTCCCAGTGTTGAATCCGTGTAGGTCTAGCTCATGGCCGCATTCTAATACGAAGCAGGGCATGAAGCTCTTTTCCGATGCTTCGTAGTAACGTCTTCACTTCAGTGAAATCGTTAAATCTCTAAAATCCCTTCTGGGATCTTCGCTCTGAATCTTAGTCAACGGAAACTGTGTTTTAACTTCTATTTTTTATGCTTTTAATGGGACAGGTCATAATCGTATGTTCGTCGTCGCTGCTACTTTACCCCGTCCAATCTAAAATGTAATACGTAATAATAATTATTACTATTAAAATAGCAATATCTGTGCAAGGTACGTACAACAATACTTGTTAGGGGTAGGTCGGGCTTGGCAAACAACGGGGGGGGGGGGGGGTAGAAATTAGCTACTTAGACTGCCTCGTCTTATTTTGGTGCTGGCGAGTTAGTAGGGTTCATGACAATCCACGTTTACATTTTTATTTAAAATCCCTGTAAGTTTTTATATGGTTTATATTCAGGCTGTTTAGAAATTGCGAACGCATGCAGTATGTCCGACAAATTCTAGAGTTGGCTATAGAGATTAGAATCATTTCACTCCGTGCTTTTTTTGAACTAGACAAATGCTGTAAAATTAAAATGGCGAAGGGTACCATTTTATCTGGTAATACGTCTTACGACATAGTCTTAGCCCGTCAACTAAGAAGAAAATAATAGGCGCAGCATTCCTTCAGATTTAATCAAGCCAAGTAGATATATTGCTTGTATGTGTTTTTTTTTTTTTGTTTTTTTATCAAGAACATTAGTAAGTCGGGGAGATCTTTTGCCCTCTTACTTTTATTCGTATTGTTACGGCAGTCTATGGTGACGACTCGACAACATCATACGGGCCATACTATTGATATTGCGACTGCATCAGCTATATGCGTACATCCATAGCCTGAGAGTAATTCAACTTCTAGAAGTCGTTCGCGAACATATCTTTTACGACCGCCAAGGTATGAGAAATCATCGATAACAGCCAGTATAGCAGTATAAGGTATATATATATGTATATACAGCCCTTTGACGTACAATTTTCACTTGGAATTCGCGCATTCTCGAATAGACGGGGGGTGTTGGGAACGCGTTTAAGGGCAACTTTAATATCGAAGAGTGACGTTTCAGCTCGTCGGGAATCGCGTGAGCCCTCTAATCACGTCGCGCCCACTTTCTGTGGTAAAAGCAGTAGCAGCATCAAAGTCATGAGCAAATAAACGTGCATAGTCATGTAGGCACTTGTGCCTATAGATGCTTCGATGAATAGGCGACCTCATACGCCACTCGGTCCAGTTAGATCAATGAAGTCTTAGTTGATGAAGGCCGACACGACTGCTCCACTTCCCAAGAACTCGCTCCATCCGCGAATAGAACCCCACCGATGACCCATCCTCCGCCTTTCCTCACGTACCAACGCTCTTCAGTATAACTCACTGCTCGTGTATAATTAATTATTAGTAAGGAGGTTGGATGGCGAGGCTAGTTAAAACTGAACAAGACAATATTTATTTGCAGCAACTCGTTGAAAAAAGGACGCAGACTACAAGGGTATCTCGTTTGTTTTTGCAGCAATAACTTGTCCGGAAAATGTAAGTCACTCGAGCAAAGGTAACGTAAGGTTGCCTTGTAGCAGTTAGTGTTAGATAATGACGTTAACGTCCATGCGATCACGCTTCAACACCAAGTTTATCTGGTTTCTACCGATCCCCCTGGGTTAATTTATCTAGTGTTTGTGTTAATAACTGTACCTGTCTCTTTTATGTGGACCTACGCAAACTTTGTTACGAAGCTATTTAACTATGAACTGCTAGACACAGATCTATCAGATATACAAAGTAATGGAACATTTCTTTTGAATTAAGGAGCGGGGTGTTAATGTAACAGGTGCCGCTAGCAAGAAACAAGAATCAATTTCAGTTCAAATAAGCTTTATTCTAACATACACGCTGGAAAACCGCATCTGTCCAATAGACCAAAATCAACCAAGGACCAAACGGCAGTCTCATATAAGGTGACTATAATATAATCACCAACAGAGAGGGCATCGACAGCGAACTACTACGGGTGATGACTTGTAAATCGTAGTAATTTTGAACAGAAAATCTTGTGCTGTGCCATGTAACGGATATAAGGTTGTAAATGGCCTAAAGGCTTCATTGCGTAATTTTTGCATTTGACTGATTAAAGCGGCAACGTCCTGGCTGGTAGCGCTCAAGGTCAGATATACTTGGAGCGCACTTACTTACTACTAGATATACTTGGATACAAACTAGGAGCGTATATAATCGTGAAACGGTTTGGATCCCACAGTTATTGAAAAAGATTTGGTATATGAGAGGACCTCAGTAGTTCAAAAACGACCCGAATATTATCATTTTTCATCCACTGTAGTTATATGCTGAAAAAATGTCTTGCATCAAACGCCAGTAATGTACATAGTTACTGGTTTAAGAAGGTATCTATAAGGGTACAGAAAAACGCGCTGGGGGAAGCCCTTAACGATGCGCGTATAGCATTCTAGGTGCAATTTATAGGTGTAACTAACCTAGTCCAAATGTCAAGCTAAGGTAGGTATGTTTACTTGAATTTCTGTCCTATAAAGCCCAATTGAGTTGCTCGGTGTGTTGATTAAACATCAACAAGTTTTAAAGATAATGCAATACGTTTTAGAAATGCTTAAGGAAAGATTAAGTGCATTAGAACTAGGTTTAGCGTTGGCTAGTTCGTTTTAAAAACCACAAATGCCTGCGTTAGGGGACGATTTGCAGATCTGTCCTGTAAGGGTGAGCTTGCCGAAAACATTAAGGGTATGGAATCTGTTTCATAGGGTTCGATGTGGGGAAGTAGCACATTCAAATAAAGTATAGATGAACTTAGGACTAAGCCTTGTGGAACGCCGCGTCTTATTGAATGCTCGTGCAATACCGTATTGCTAAAGCTTGCAATTATGAAGCGGTTGGTTAAAAAAGACTTAAACTAATCACAAACGATGAAATAACATAATAGATGGAAATTATTTCCAAGAAAAAGGTTATGGCAGATGCAGTCAAAAGCCTTTGCGGCATCAATGAAGGCTACAAGGTGCTTGCTCCATTACACAAGCGGATGATACGCTTACAGACTTTACAAAGAGCTAGAGCGCAGCAGCCTAAGTGAGAGAAACCATACTACAAACTTAAGAAAAAACCATTGTATTGAAAGGGTAATCTTCAAGTTAACATTCAAAGAGCTCCACGTAACAATGGGACTATAATTATGAGACGATAGTTTTTTTTGGCTGTCCTTAGCTTAGCTTTAAACAATGGAATAGCTTGGGGCACCTTCAACGATGCTCATCAAAGTAGAAAAACGAATAGGGAACAGCGTGTGGGCGATTACATGCAATGTTTACTGAAGGTTTTATATAGAACAAGAATAAGAAAGCTAGCGATATCGGCTTTTCTAGATGTGTTCCATGATAAAATAAAAAGGAACGCTTTGGGAGGAGTGTCAGGGCGTGCGGTCGGTGTGAAGCTTAGCTGTCGTACTTGAACCTGCCTTTGCGGAAAAAAGAAAAAAGAAAAAGTAAAAAAAACGCCAATAATTTTTCTATTTTATTACAGCTATTAAAAAATCATATCAGCAGATTCTATAATTCTTAGCGGACAAGCCTTTTCAGAATAACCGTATACTTCGTCGTCAAGGCATCGTTCCGATTTAGCTTAAACAGTACGTTGTATTCTTAAAATGATAACTGATTGCCCTTTAATATCATACATATTCAATTTAAGTTTACACTACAAGTTAAAATATGTTAACTGATTGTTTTATCATTTTAACATATTGGCTATGGGAAGATGAATTTTCGTTCGGTTTGATCTTTTTGTACTTACTACCTAGGGAGCAGGTTAGAAGATAAGCGGTAGAACTAGTAAAAAAACATAGGCTAACATTCAGAATCTGTCTGTTTGTTCACTTGGGAAAACAATTTTTTTGCTTAAACATCGCCCCATATCCAAAAGAAGTAAGAGGGGTAAGTTAATTGGGCTTGCACAACTACCGATCCTCTTATTACTTTATCCGATTTTACGAATTTAGAATCATCTTGAAAGCCGACGCTGAAACAGAAAAACCTTGAGAAAGAATAACCTCAAAACAAGTGTACAAAAACCAAATATTCGTGGTCAATAGACAGGGAAAAAAAGCCAGCTTTACGAGATATGGTTGATGCAATCGAAGTTGAATGTAAATGCACAGGAACAGCCATGTAGCATATACTTAGTTCACTTTGAGCTATGCAAATGCTTAATATAACATCAATTCGACGCTAATCACAGGTTCTTTCCAGCCTTGCACCATTCCTCGTTGCTAAATTCTGATTCAAGCATCTGTGTGCACATGTCCAAAGAGTCGAAACAGCCGCTCGAAAACTAACCCGCAACCCTGAGAAATATCTAGTTGTTATACCATTTTTTTGTAGCCCATACTCTACTTCGGATACGATGAGTACCCGCATCGGCTTCATGCTTAAGACACGAAGCTCAATCGACACTTACGCGTGATCGTTGCCTCGGCAAAGCACCATTGTCATTATGACACCTCTTAGCTAATGTTGGCCCAGTTTACTTGGTCCTTTCGATCGCCCACTCTCTTTCTATGCCTGGCTTCATTTCTGTGTTCTCTCTCTCGACCCAGACTAGCCAATCCATACTATCTGTGGGTAGGTTCGTCTGGCGGGTTTAATGGGAGCACTACTCATGTAGAGCCCTCGTCTTCGTACAAGAGTATTGCATCGCGTGTAACCATCACCTCCCAGATAATGAGCTCACGCGTTTCTCTTTCTCGCTTTCTTTGAAGCTTTCTCTTTCTCTGGATCCTAGACGATGCTGCTCTCTATCGTATGAACATTACCTTCATGGGCTAAGACCTTCTTTAGACTCCTGTAGGCTTTTCCTGAGACTTGCTATACTTCGACCTAGTATAGGCTCTTGCCTCGTGGCAGAACTGCCCAGTGGCGTTTATCGCGGGGTGGCCCCGGTGATGATATCGTATAGCTCGCTTTGTGCGTCAATACCGAGACGAAACAAGCCCAGGAGATTCTTCGTCAATCCTGTGTCGACATCAACAATTACGACAACGGCAACGACAAAGATGAGGTGTGAATATGCACGCGTGCACTCCTTCTTTGCTTCTATCTTACTGAAGCACAGAGGCTAAGTTAGCATGAAGTGCGGAGCATTGCTGACGCCTACCCCTCACTTTATGTATATAGATATTTTTCTACAGCTAACTAACGGGCCAGGTTGTGTGCTCGTTCTTTCTGAACCCTAGAGATTGGGATGCTCCGGTATCTATGTTCGTGGTCTCAGAATAGTCAGACCTAGGTAGCTTTACTAGGTAGTTTTCTTTTAGTTCCACCGAATTCAGCAGTACTCAGCGATGACTGAGACCAGGATAGCATATGGTGCGCGACAAAGCCTCTCAGATTGCTAGTCGTCCTCCAAAGTGTAAGCGCTATCAAGTGCTGATGAGCGCTACCTAGCTCAAGCTTGATTTAAATCAGAGGTGAAACGGCGACGTTAAGGAACGGTAATATAGCGAATAGCAGCAATGCTTCTCGGCGTTTCTCGTCGCAGTGCTTTTGTATAGGGTTCCTTTCTTTGCTAATTACCGAGGGCTAAACTTAGTCGAAGCTTAAAGTAACGTTAAGTTATTCTAACAGACAGAGAGTGATGTTCCAAATTCTGTTTTGCGCCTATTTACACAGTGAATTAAAAAGCCTTGCTCACAATTACTAGTTAAATCTACGTGAACAATTTGTTTGAATTGCTGTTCCGTTTGTGCCGTAATAATTACACGGGTGTTAGGCCTTCCCATACGGACATAAGTCTGCAGCCGTGTGTGTGCGGCATCGTGCTTTAGACTCTCAGGTTCCCTGTTAGTTATGCAGGTTTAGGGCCAATGAAGGTACACATACTTTCAGCGCAACACTCAATCAAATAGCTCGCTATAAAAATGGCCATCATTTCCCAAAATTCTAATACCTACTGGTATAACTTGGTGAACCTGAGCAGCGCAACTCGCTGACTGTATGGACGTTGGTCGGCAAGGCAAATAGCGACGTGTGCCGTGAGTGCGCCAACCAACGATTACCCCACCTTAATGCAAATATTCATGAAGTGTTATCCAACCTCATGAATATTCGTTTGCATTTTGCTCACACCGCCCCTTGTCTTTTCGTCTCACCATTGCGCACACGATGACGATATCTTTTTCTGGCAGGGCTAACTGGTGCTCTGAAATGCCCCCATGTGCACGGCCACTTAACACACGCCATCATTCATACTTCACTCTACATATATTCGGCTCATTTCGGGGTAGGCGGCGCAGATGACGCCGGCTACTGATGCATAGCTCGAAGGTAAATCGAAGAAGTCTTCACACAGCGTTGCTTTATATACGCCTGTACAGCCATGTCTGTATATATATGTGTTCGCATGTTGATCTCAGTTGATTCTAGCAGTGGAAGAGGTCGTTGACAGTCGCCGCTGGAGGGTTGATGGGAGTCGTGACTCAGAGGGCGATTACATAGGCTGATCGTAGTTCGCGCTAAGCTAAACCAAAACGAAAAGGTGGGTTAGCGCGGCCAGACGGTGGGGTTGGGGCAGTACCGATGCGGATGTGGTAGAAATGAGCAGAAACAGAGTATGAGTTCCTATTAGGTGTGAGACGGACATTGTTAGAAGCCTTCCAAGCACGGACGAGACGTTTCCTTCGAGAGCAGAGAAAATACCAACAATGTTTCAACAATACTGGAGGGACACATATGGAAGTTCCGTGGCTACAGTGCCGGGTCCGCGCACTTCACGGCATCTGTAATAATGATGTCGAGAAGATTTCGGAGATACAAGCTGTGAAATATTTCATACCAAGGGTCGGTAAGGGACCAATGACCCGGGACATATTTGTTCGCGATTATAAGCACGGCTAACATAAATGGGCAGGTTTGATTGAATCACACTGAAAAGGCAAGCAAAGTAACTTCGAGTTTTTTACTGTAAGGTAAAAAAATATGCGGGGTTAAGGTGGTCTGGACTCGAATGGAACACAAAAAAAATAGGCTGAATTTGCCCAAATGCTCATACTGAATATATGGTGCCTGCTAGAAAATTGTCCTTATCGTCTTCAATGAGCTCTGAATTCAAAGGGGCAAAATTCGCTGGAATCCAGAGATAGCTATTTAAAATGAAAGTCACTGAAAAAATTAATCGGAAAGTTCAGCTGGAGCAGATCT
>NW_019214378.1:0-104610 GCF_002532875.2 Varroa jacobsoni | reverse complement strand
TATCATTGTTCGTAACAAAATTTTTTGTTTCATTAAATACGCGTCATAGTATACGATGCCATGTTCAACATTAATACTATTGAAGGTAGCATCGCAATAAGAATTGTTGTCCACTGCACAGATTTTCAATGCCCAACCTCTCTTTCGACTGCCTCGCCCCATTCATTGAATCCTCCCGGTACGCAATTATCATCCTATAGCTAAAACAGTTGGTTTATATTGCTAAAATGCGTTGGAAGTAGACGGCACATGTGCTAAGTGGCATATCCTCAAATCTGCCCGCTCCTACCATTGTGTACACATGTTTCATGACTATCAATGAGCGAGCGAACAAGCAAGCTCATAGCGTTTTACCATCTCTTGAAAACTGACTCTCTTACTTTTCTATTCCGTCATCAATAGAAGACGTCCAAGGACAACGATGCCAGTCCACTTAAAAATAACTTGACACATCAATTTAATGAGGGTCGGACACGCACGAGGTTATGGTGACATCTTTTGTCGTGCTCAAATCGGCTTGTAGCCCCCTCAGCAGAAGCCGACTGGAACGCCCGTGAAAATTCATTTAACAGAAAGAGCTCAAGCATAAAGACGCCATCGACTACGAAGAAAAGTCGCGTAGCTCCTCAGGCTCCGAGCGTTTCTCCATAGTAGCCAGGCGCCCATTAGAGTCTTTTAAGTAGCTAGCCCCAATCATGGCCGGCCCACGCAGTCTTAATGTGTCTTGCTGCTTCAGACCTCGAAATAAGCCGGTTTGCAGAAATGAACGATGGTAACAGCGGCAATCGGGAGCCGATGTCTAGCTGAGTCGTTGTCGCTCACTTCTCCTAACGGCTGTCTTAGAATTTAGTTCGACAGATATACACATAAATGGTCTGGCACAGATTGTTGATTAATTAATTTGAAACTTTTCCATTGTCGTCTGCGTAGACGTACATAAACTCTTCTGCTGCTGCTGCTGATGACAGATGCGGCTGCTCAGACTGCGAGCAGTACGAACCATCCTGAAGTAAAGGGAAATTGCATTGAAAGACATATATACGATTACTCATTTTTGTAGTCCGTAGCACACTCGGCCGTCGTCACAAGCCTTCTGCGCATAGCATAACTGGTCCAGCCATGGCTCGATGCTTGCCTCTTAATGGTTTTAATTATGGGCTTAAAGTGAAATAACACGCTTCGGATGCACCCATATATTCACACGAAGTGTTTGTATAGAGCTGGCAGGGTTTAGGTATCTTAGGGTTTAATAACGCCTAGAAAGTGTACCGCTGGCTCAAGTGCGAAAAAGGAGCATAGACAATAGATAAGTGTATTTTTTCGTGCATACCACCAAGTAAGCTTTAGATTGCCAATTGCTGGTTGATTTAAGGTTTTAAGGCTGTTGAGACTCTGAAGAAAGTTGCGAGAAGCCAACAAGTAGATAACTGAAAGTATTGTGTATAAGATCGCTTTCCTATGGTGCAACTTTTCTTTTCTTGCAAAGTTGAGCAATCAAGCACGAAAGCTAATAAGCAAGCGACTTTTGAATCATTCTTGTTTCTGCAATCGATTCGCTTGATCAGACATCCCATTGCGAAGGCGACACAACGGCACAACGTAGCAAGATTTTGGGGACCAACCGTACTCTGTCCCGTGTGTGCTTGCGAAGGGAGCCGAAATTCTTCCATCGCCTAGCGGCCTATTCAGGCTGATCCCGGCTATGATATCATAGTTGAAGCAATCTCTAGCTGTAATGACGGCTGAAGTTCGCAGGCTTTTGTCGTACATGAGACTCACTCGCAGTCTGTATGGTCTAGAAAACCTGCCTCTTTAAAGTAGACCTTCTCAACGAGGATAAACGCACTCCCTTTATATAGCTCTTTTACAGATATTTGTACGTAGGCCTTCCGACCTACGCGGGGCGCCTGAATCGACGGTGTGTGGCTTGTTGCCAGGAACGACTCTTTTCCTCCTGCTTAGTGCGCATCGCATTCGCGCAAGCGACTCGCGGTGACAGCACGCGACCTCTAGCGACGCACGACGAGCAATCGCGAAGGACTTAAAGCTAAATCTACTTCTCTTTCCTTTAGTTTTTTTCGCTAGGTTTTCAGAGATATTGCAAAGTTTAAAATCCCTTCCGATCAAGGATCAGGAGATTGCTACTGCAGATGTGGCCGCTTCTATCGTTGCGATTAATTCGCCTTTAAACAACACAGAGAAAAGGCATGTCTGATACTCTGACAATCGTCGCTGCTGTGGGCTGCTATTTCACACATGATGGTAAGTGAAGCTTGGCTACCGTGCATCGCAAAGGAGAAAGAGGTCGGTCTTATATTTGACAACGCGCCTCGTGCGTTGTAACAGCGGCACTCTCGTTCAAATCATCGGCGCCCGTAGAGTCAAATCTGGAGGCACCGTGTTCAAGTATTCGTCTTTAATGATACCGTGAGCCATGTCGCGAGGATGAAGCTGGAATAGGGTGAGAGACGATGCTTCCGAGGTTCTTGCGAAGTGCGGTGATGGTTCGTGTCACTAACAGAGGTCAAATCAGACCAACTTGCAGATGATGGCGGCTAGTGGTCGGGGTGTATAGAATCATGGGCCACACGTGGGGCCGCATGCAAGGAAAGCTACGAGAATTAGTTGGGGATTCAGTCCGCCGAACTCTACGGAAAGACTGTAACAATACAAGCCTAACCAGACGAGCAACTCCGCCTCGGTCAGGAATTGCGAATGGTGAAGTTTTTGAAGTCTTTGGAACGCCAAGGAGAAAACTGTTCGTGGCGACTGGGGACAAATCAGAGATGGTGGTAGTTAAAGTTTGGGGAGTAGTCGTGAGGGAAAGCTGTCGGGAGAATGGGGTTCGGCGTATGAAGTAATGAAATGGCAATTTGAATGACAGCCGCAAACCCGCATGTAGCATTTGATTGGAAATTCATGTGGGAACAGCCAACGAACAGTTCGACTTCGTTGACCCATTGATTCTTGTAAGTGTCACAAGATACTATGGCCTCTCAAAATAAACCAGTTCGGCAAAAGCAGCGATATTCATCGAAAACTATGGACTATTATGGTATAGTGCATTAACTAGCGGAATTGGAAAAGACTATAGCCATAGTAGGCCAAACGCGATTATGAATTGTGATGGAATATGACTGATTTACCTAGATACTGTCGCAGTAAGTTAAATATGTTTCTTATACACACAGCGCGTAAATGTGCTGTTCTCGTTTGAGTAGCAAGCATTTTTTATTACATATTTGATTATCTGTTCTGGCGAAGAAGAGCTGTTATGCTTTGCCTATTTCTGGCAACGCAAGAGACCACAACAGATGCTTTTTAGGTTTCGGAGCCTTCGCTACGCGAACGTGCTGAGTAACATAGAGAAAACTTGTGTCCTACTGAAACATGTACGTCTTAAAGCTTCGGTGGGCGGTAACCACAAACGGTGTTTAGCGAGGGTCGATATAAAGCATCTGAATCACTGGCTCAAATAGGCGAACGCAAGGAACAAGGCAAGTTGTAATCTTGGTAGAAACCCAATGACCTATGCGTATCCACGGAGGTAAATTGGGAAATGGCACATTACCATCAGCTTTCAGCCAAGATGACGTAGTGGGTGTCATACCGTTTACCTTGTGCCTAATGTCGATTGAAAGAAAAGAGGCGGACTAAATGTAGCGCATGTTGTCGATGAGAACGTGCTACCGAGGTCGAGAAACACAAGTGATCCGATGCTTGGTTTCGCGATTCAGAAGAGCGGAAAAATCGACCTGATACAGTAGTATGATATGATATTCAGAGTGTGGCGTATCAGAAACATCTTCATTATTCATGGGCATACGACATTTTGATTTTGTGGGTTGAAAATAGTTACTAAAAGATGTCTGCTCTTTACGCGAGACAGGGTACACGGAGGCCACTTTCATTTGACATACCGCATAAGAGTAAATAAACGAGCAAAGTTTCGCAAGCAGCGCAACAGCAAAACACGTTTAGGTGCTTGATACATTTGACTCTCATTCCTGGTAGGAGAAATGCATTGACGGCAAGCATGTCAATATGAAACTGAAATTTGGACATCGCAGTTAAGCGGGACTTCGCGTTTGCATCGATTGTATAGTGAGCTATCGAATCTGCTATCGATACGGCGACACGTCGTTGCTGTCGCAGCAGCTTTGATCCAACTACTGCTACTGCGAGAAGTGGTGGAAGCTCTTGCAGGAGGTCCGGCATAGGCCCAGAGGATGTAGGTTCTTAAGGAGAACAGCATACACCGTTGTAGATGAGATCCTCATAGAAGCGTCCTTGTAGGCTCTCAGATCTTTCTGCGCTCTACCAAACATCGAGCCTTTGTCGAACTGTCGGAGAGCTCAACGAACAGCTGGTGCAGCGAAGTGCTTTACGAGATAGGAGCAGTTCTGCGGCGACGCCAATTGAGTTAGCTCCAGCTACATCTACCCTCTTGTTGCGGGATTGGATAAGGGAAAAGCATAAGATGACTGACTATGAGGCTATTGCTCTAGAGCGAACGCATGAAACTACATCTTCCGTGGGGGGGGGGGCAAACGGGGAGCAAGGGAGGGCTGATAAGAGTAGTGCACACAGAGACGCCTAGTACGTACAAACAGTGACGTAGCATAGAGCGTATAGTCTTCAAGTGCAAAAGAGAGGGTGAGAGAGAGAGAGAGGGGGAGGGAGGGAGGGAGAAAGAACACGGTAAGAACACACTGGAAGAGGACACTGTTGTCCTGAGTGTTCCGTTGACGTTTCCGTGCTAGTAAGTGGTCGGTCGCATTTACCAATGGTTATCGACAACAGTGGGCTAGTCCTGTTCGCTTCGTCTCGGGGTGCAAGTGGCTGGCCTTCTGTATGAAGTAGAAGAAGTCTCCAAAATAGAGCTGTCGGGAGAAAAAGAAGGCAAGGCAACGCTGGAAAACTACAGAAAAACTGCGACGGGAGCTGGGAAAACTGTCACTGGGTAATAAGCAAACCAAACTGGGAGACTTACAGGAAACTAAAAGATGCAGAATAACAGGGTCTAGCGGGAAAGAATAGCAAAGTAGTATCAACGAAGAGACCATGAAAGGTCCAAGTGAACTTCGCCGCAACGACAACGCTTCCATCAGAAGTTGAAGCCTCGACGGATAAAGCTGGAAGAAGATAGACAGACAATTACTCATTTCCGATGCCTGCCAATTATCCAGACAACAACTAACTGGCCAACAGCTAACGTCGCTGGAAAGAAAAGACAGCCCTTGTAAGGACATCTTTCATTCCTTGCTTGTGATCCCTTTGCCCTCGCCAATGGCTGTTGTGCAGGATTATGCTCGTCTTTGATCTGAGAATGCAGATAAAAAAAAACCCTTGTGTCATTCACAGTCGCAGATACTATGTGGTTGTCTTACATGTAGGCGAAGACTAGGTCTGTGTAATTTGTATATACTCGAATGTCTATGAGATGTAAACAGCAATGAGCTTCGTTGGTAGAGATACTTAAATTATGGAAGCGAGAGCAATTCAATTAAATTACAGTTAAAATTGTATGTAGTACATAATAATCAACAAGGTTTATTAGAACATTGTTTAAATACCAACGTGCTACTTGAAGTCTTAACACATATATTACAGACCGTAGAAAAGCTCTTTTCTTTGTTCTATAGGCCCGTTTTTATTTGTAAGTAAATATTTTTTTTTCACAAATTGGAATTTTGAGGCTTATACACTACTTTTCAATATGCGATGATTTCTATACTTTGTAATATAAAAATCATATTTAGACCGTGAAAATTTGAAATAATAAATTAAAACTTATTAAAAAAAAATAGATAACTGACTAGAAAGCTGACAAAAGATTGCCGTTATAATAATAATAAAAAATTACTGACAGTTAGGACTATAGGAATATCTTGAAAAGAGACCAAAATAATGAAAAGAAGAACGGTAGAGTAAATCAATTAAAGAGAAATATGAATGATTTAAACAAAGACGAAACATTTTTTCCTTCAGTCCAATACGTTTTGGCAGATATTCCGTCAGATCTTGCATACGCTGTTGGTAGGATCGATGGTCAACAAACACTACAATGATGTACGATACCAAAAATTCCTAGCAGCATTATTGTGGTTTTTTGATAAGGACAACACTAAGGAAGGAGGAGTACAGGAAGAATGACATGTACAGCCCAAATAAAAGGCGTATAATCAGGCGTTACGGCGAAATAACGGGAAGCAGTGCAACAAATACGTGTTTGTCGGCGTTACGGAGAGAATAAACATATGCGACAAAAAATCAAAACGTTTCTCGCAACTGCTTTGCTGTTTGTAGGAATCGTGGATACAGTACTTCGGGTTCAGTGGCTCAAGGCCGTTTGTATTTCGTCCCGCGACACCGAAGGCCGAAACGTTTTGACAACAATAACTTGAACAAACCCAACTACCTCCATGGTAGTGGACTCACAAATGTATGCGTTGCTGTTGAAAATTGCATCGACATTAAGCTACGTCTTTTGTATTGATGCGTGTCGGAGGGAGCGCTCTATGAATGGCCACGTTTTGGTGAGAACGGCGCGTCGGCTCGGTTAATACAACGATCATCCTGGGCAGGGGCACTGAATAGAAATAGAAGGGACAGCCTATATTTTTTATCGTATACACATGACATACTGTTTGAATTCCATTATAGAAATAAACAGTTCTCAGAGTGACAGTTTTCACAGTACCTTGCTTCCAGGACTCGGCTTGGACTCTTACATCCTTGTGTGTTTCGAATTTGGCAGCGTGATGGGTCTGACACTATCGTATAACTAAATGAGCCTGTCTGACATGAGCTTTAATCTGCTTCTATTATCTTGCCCGATTTCTTTATGCTCCTTTGCCTTCTTGTTTGCCTGTTCGGTTCCGTGACTTCGCAGCAAAGTTGACGTCCGGGCTCTCAGTTGATTCCATGTGTGCGAAAACAGCCCGACAGCTTCGCCAACTATTTCAACAGTTCCGCATGTTGTTAAGACAGTTTCCATACGAGTGCTCGCTGAAATGCTCGAGAATCACACATTCACACTCACACAGACGGATAACCCTCACCAATTGCCCCCGACACACAATTAACTAGAGCTAGTATCACGATGTCTTAGTCGTGGTGTTTCCTGATATCTGTAGTTTCAAGCCCACGGAACTGCTTGCAATCAAGTTACGTTACGAACTGTGTTCTGTTGTGGTACATTGCTACAAGCCAGAAAAAAAAGAAGCAAGCAGTGAGGTCTACCGGGGTCAGAAGACGAGCTGGACGATCGAGGAAAAAGTGATAAAGCTTCTTTGAAAGGAGGTTCTTTAAATAGAATCGCGAAAGTCTTGGTATCGGCGAGAAGCTGTCAGTACGAAGTACATAATAACAGATACATACAGAGAGAAGAGCCGGTACAAAGGTGCCTTCCTAAGATTTCTGGGGACACTGACTGGTAGATAAGTGATTTTTCATCGTTCTCCAGATCTATTGCTCGGTAGCCGTACGGACGAACAGTCTTTAGGCCTATACTAAACGCGTTCCTTTATCGTCCCTGTTTACATCCGCCAAAACTAGGCTTCTCTTAAATCTATTAGCGCAAATGTTGCAGCTCGCGTTATTAGAACTAGGCAGTGGCGCTAATAAACAGACTAACAAACAAACGAGACTCCAAATCTTAGTTGATCCCAACTAGAGACACCTCGTGTATCTACAGCTGATGGCAAGAAAATTGAAGTCGAGGTCGAGATGCAAACATGGTACCTCATATAGGAAATGTAAGAGTACTACAGAGATGGATACGCAATGTTTTGTTATTAATAGCGGCGCTTGCCTTACCTTCACTCTTAGCCTCATGGTTTTGCAACGGTTCAAAGCACTGGGGCGTAAGAGATCAAGTCAGTGACACCCGCGCGATGGCGACTCCCTTAGCCGCCACTTCTTTAAACGACTTGTCAGATGCTACCGGCAACCCTTAGCGCTTTGCGTCGCTGAAACCCATCGTCCCTATTGAGCGCTACACTACAACGAGGCGTGCAGAATCAAGCATTCAACGGCCAGCCCTGCAACGCTTGCTTTGGCAGACTTTTCATTTTGTCCATCATAATCTTCGTTGCCCAGACAGCAACCACGTCACTTCAGAACAGCTCCGCGAAGTGTCTACCCCATACGACATCAAGGTTTCTGAGTTCTGGGGTTTGCTAGTATTGCGCGTTCAGTTTGCCTCGATAGAAGGAAGCGGATGAGGCAATGGGGGGAGGGGGGGGGGTAAGCCAGGCATATCAACAACGCCATATTAAGCGCGGTTCTATCCGACCTCTGCGACTCGGTTGAGTCGTGTTCCGAACGTGAGGCAGACGGAATCAGGGAGATATCTTTTCAGCGTACAGAGCCAGTAAAGCTACTGCCTAGCGCTGTAGATGCTTCTACTTGGTTCGTATCCGTCAGCGCCTGAAAGCGACTACTTTATGAGGTGCAGTGACTGAGTCACCAAATCGTGAGCAAGCAACTGCTCCAACAGGTCGACAAGGGCAAGTGAAACCAGGCGTACAAGACTCGTCCTGCCGAGCGAACACCATCTAGTTTAACAGAAATCCCTTCTTCGCAGAGGTGGTGACTAGGTTCCGCAGGAGTAAGCCACTTGCCGGCTCACTGCCTGCCGCAACGGGCAGCCAGCCATGCTCATCATAGAAATTGTTTGACTCAGTTTGAGCATTTCTTGCTTTCGTTTGCCCGAGAGGGCAAACGTGAAACGTTGTCATGTGGATGCTTTTACCAGATGAGTTAAATGTTTCAGTAAGTGTTTTCGTGTGAGTTTGACGGTATCAAACAAGTAGACTGGATCTGTAAAGTAATAGAGAATAGAAGGTGGCTTGTTGGGTAATGAAACTTTCTTCGTTTAGTTATCATGTCTGCTTAATTTAGCTAGTTTACAATAAATTTCGAGTACAGGTCTGGCTTTCGTCCAGCTGTGTCTCCCACCGCGCCATGCAGTTGCCTACAGAAGGTGGTGCATTGTGCGATAAAAGATATATAACGGGAAATAGCCCACAGAAAACTCATGACGCAAGAGGAAAATCAAAGTCATTATCAGTAATTTATCATGATACAACACAGCTCTTTTCAATTGCTTTCAACTGTTGTGTCTTACTTGCGTTGTTGCTACATCCCTGCTAAATGTATTGTTTCTTGCTTTTAGGAAAAAGGTTTTTTTTTAGTGTCTCGTTGGACTGAAGAAGGCCGATGCACGTACCGTAAGTTGATTGGTTTTCGCAGAGAAGCAAAACAAGAGAGTGCTATTACCCATACTGCTTTATGAGGCTAAGATAGTCGAAGTAGCAGCAGAAGCAAGGACAAATAGAGCTACCAGCAACAACGAAAATAACAACAATAATAATAGCAACAACAATATGAAATATAATAAACAACGAGTGGTAATTATAGTGGTGACTGCTAGCTTCCTTTCCAGTTCGGACAAGGCATACAAACAAATTTTTCTTACCAGGATTCCTCTAGCCGAAGGCCGAGGATCGGACGCTCATCTGAACGAATGTACGAAGGATTTGTTTGAGGCTTCTCGGCAAATTGCAAGATGGGGAAAAACGGGATCGGGGGTAGGGCAGAGGCTCGTACAAGGAATGGATAGAAAGAAGCCTGTCAACCTCTCGAAGACCTAATCAGTCATGTTCAATGACAATGACACCAAGGGCAGAGATGCATGAATTGTTCAGATGCGTCCTAACAATATAAGGGATAAGAAATAGCAATTTTACTATATAAACCTTCAAATAATTATCTCTAAATAGATTATAAGTATATATAGGTTAAGTGTTAAAGATTCATGATGAAAGCCCAAGTCGTTTCACGCCGGCTCACATTCTCAACACGAGCAACTCCCTCTAACGACGAGAGCGTTATGCTCGTGTTTTGTTAAACGTATATCAGAACTGCAGTCATCTCGAAGAAACATTACTTTCTGCCAATCTGTTACGATCCATTTAAAAGAAGACAAGAAAAAATATAAGCGGATCCATTTAAAAAGGTTACGTTAATGAACCAGCTAGAAATTTAACGTCTTTTCGGTCCCTATTCGCAATGAACTATTATGGAGTACTATAGATGATATTTAAGCGAACAATACGACGACAATGTTGAAATAAGCCCCGTAGCCGGGCATCTGACGTTAAGGCGTCAATATGTGTGAATAATGGGCATTTCGTTTGTAGCATTCTGGTCATCATTATCGTAGATCTCGTCTAGGAATGGGGAAATTTGAGCTAACTAGAAATAGAAATGCATGATACCTTTTAGTTAGCAAGCCTTCTTTATAAACAAGTTGATCAACTCAGCACGGGACGTCCCAATGGATCCACTCCGATCACATGTAAAAGAATGTACATCGTAGGCAGCTCCATATCGTCGAATGCACGTAAATATGAGCGAAGTACGTCTGAATAATCGAGCCAATAGGCTGTTCAGACGCATAGGAGAAAATCAGGACGAGTCGCGATCAAATGGTCTGGCAAACGGCCGACCTGAGCCATTCAACCCCAAACTCGCTAAGATGAAATAGGGCAATTGGGACAACTATTTAGGTACTTGTCCTAGGAAGATTTGCTTCGTTCCGTATAAAGTCTACGATAAGCTATTATATAATCACTAAGGTCCTGTGCAGGCTTGATTCAAGGCTGAGAGAACACTTTCCTATGACTATTACCAGACATTGTAGCAAGTATTGCTGAATAAACGAAGCTGAGGTCGTTCATCTGGTTATTAGGCATTGACAGGAGTGGTAGGAAGTTCGGACAAGTTGCAGGAAACGGGTTGTATTGCATCGCGGGCATTGAGTCTTAGCAACTAGCGGGAAGGCGATGCAATTCTTTGTGTATCTTCTTCTCTGCTCGTTTCTATAGCTAGCCCGATGGTGGATGCCTCTAGTCCTGGTAGGCTTTCCTGCTTCCCTATTTCCTTGACCCGTCCCTCATTACCCACCTAACAACTCGTACCACTACTACTACGTAACCGTGTAGTCTTGTTTCCCCTGCACGTGATATATGCACTTTAGACCACACACAGTAAAGTACACGCACAGCTTTGCTTCGAAGAAAGGCAGACCAGCCTGCCGAAAGCAACCTGTGAGTCGCTGAGGTCCCGAATTGCCGTAGGACGCTCCGAACAAAGTTCGCTTTCCTATTCGACATCCGACATTAATACAGTGCACCGCCGACATAGAGACGGATACAAAACGAGAAAGAGAGGACGCATGAACAAATGCCAATTACTGAAAGGTACTAAATTAGGTCTTGCCGCCGTACGGCTGCCTGCAAGGACAACCTTGCGTGCGGCCGAAGAAGCACTGCCTTGAGTCTTTCGTCCGTGCGGCAGCCGACCAAGTAAGCCAGAGCACCACATGATACTATAACAAGTGAGATTCCCTATATTTTCTAGGGATAGTAGGTATGGCGAGACTTTTTGGGAATGAGGGACTACGCCTCCATAGCCACTTGCACATGGGCGGCTTATGTGGAGGTTTTCCGTTGATGGTGGGGGCGAAGGGCCGCTATTCATCTCGGTCCCTAATTTGATCGTTCGCCGATTCCTTCTTTCCGAAATCCATTCAACCAGCGTCCAGACAGTAGCACTAGACAAGGAGCAGTTTGGTTATATGGCCTGTTGTCGTGCGGACAGTTTTCCGTGCATGAGTGCAGTTCTCTTTATATGTGCACGATAGCGATGCAGCATTGCATTCCAAAATGCCAACTTCGGCTAGGTAGCTCGCGCGTGGACAACTAAACACCTCGGGTGGAGCAAGGATGGTGAACTTCGTGTAAATTATTAGAGGCCAGCGGAAATCTTCATAAATAGTCGCATTTGATAACAACAACTGGTACCCGGCGAAAGGGTTGAGCAAGGGTGGACGCATTTTTTAAGGAAATTTAACTCCATTTAAAAGCCCAATTGGGTTAGTGTGACGCACGGACGCTGTGCGCCGTGTGTCTCCCATGGCTTCATACCAATGGGCATAAAATGATTTGTCTGTGAAGGTCCCTGCAACGAACCTATATAATGATAGCCGTACTCATCTCTTTCTCTGTTACCATGTCTCTATAGTCGAGAAAGCTGCTATGGAGATAGCAGACAGCTTTTGCCTGTCTTGTCGTAGCGGAACTAACGGTGCCCATTGGAACTGCCATTCTGTTCGGTGTGTCTGTTAGTCCGTTACAACAGAAAGCAGAGAACGAAGATTACAAGGCTGAAAGACTGGATCGACCGCAGAAGAGCGACAGTAACAGTAGAGTAGCACAAAAGAAGCACTTAGTGGCGCCTCTGTCCCAGCTTGCCCCCTCCGCCGCCTTACTTCCAACCTTCGGATGCCCTGACGCTGGTCCTCATCGTACAAAGGTCCTGCCTTTACAATTCATACAGATGGTTACAGCCATCGCTGGCAACTGGATCCAACAGAGCCAAAGACACGCTGCTCGAGCTTGTAAGAAAAGGAGAATTCGACCGACTCCAAAGTACCTACCAGTAGTCGATTGTGTCACTGCTTACCCCAGTCCTTACCAAAAAGGGTTACATGCTTCTAGGTCCTCGGATCTTTTCGTAGCAGTTTTAGCAGCAACGCCAAGGCTACTTGTAACGCCACTCTGCTTTTATGGGATAAAAGCCGAAACCCATAGAAAAAGTTCTGTGAGAAAAAAACCTTTTGCTGTTGGCAGGTCCATAGACTATCTGTAGGTAAATCGTTGCACTGATCAAGTGCTACATGGAAGACTTCCTGAGAGTACGAGCTTTTGCTATGACCATTCGTAATAGGGGATACTTGATTCTTCAGCCCTGAACTGAAGGGAACTCTTTCGCTTCGAGGAGCAACTCCTTAGTCTTTACTAATATGGAATTCGATAGCCTTTTGGCGAAGGCAACTCACTATAGCGTATAGTTTGATAGTGAACAAGAACAGGATCGGTAAGCTCCTGCCTGTATAGAGCTATGCAGAAACCTATTTATTGACACCGAATTAAATCGGTTTTCAGCGATGACTCTTCCGACAGTAACTGTATGTCTTTCTTTCCCAACCACGTACAAAAAATTATTTTATCTCCAAAAAACAGCCACATGCGAATAGCCAGCGTTGCCGAAAGTTCCACATGTAGCTTATATTAGCATTATACGATCCACACTTAAATACAAGATCGAAGCTCGGTCCTAACGGTTTTATCTATATAGATGCGTCTTCGTAAGTTTGCGAAGCGCCTACCGACCAAAACATATGGTAGTGATCTAGATCGAAAACCGCGCGTAGATACACTTGATTTCGTACTGGAACGGGCCGGCTCTCTGAAGTATTGCTTAGCGGCAGTTGCAGCGGACGTAAAAGCTTGTAAACAAAGCATTTATTTGCATAGATGCAGGAAGCGGAAACGTGCCGAAGGCATGAGGATTCTACCGAATTCATTAGTAACAACACGTCAAAACGGGAGAATGAGGCGTTAGGGCTAAACCGACACGGTTTTTTCAAGCTTATACAGTGTTCCAAAATTACACTTTTTAAAACGATATATACACAGATGATAGCATTAGCAAACACGGAGTAACATCTCGATGTATTGCCCTATATATGAGCAAGCGGTAAATTTCATAATGTTTCCGAAAGCAATTTAGCGCAGTCAATGAATGCGAAACCAACTGTATATGTTCCTCGAGCAGTTAGGCATAATACCAACTCGCTACAAATAGTAGAGGTCGACAATAGCCTATTTTTAACGTTATCGTATGGATACATATTTACGAGTACCGGGCGAAAAACTTGATTTTTTCTTAGTGACAAAAAAGATAAGTACAGGGCTACAGCATGTCTTTATTTAGCAGCCAAAAGGTACTGCATAGCAACGACCTCGCCCCTCTGGTCTGACAATCAGGACGTCGACTGACAATACAAGTGATATGTTCTTTACTTTATCGAGGACGAACATGCCTCATAATCAGTTCGCTAGCTGCTGCTTACGGTAAAACTAGGCATGCGCCTCGTATAGCTAATTTCCAGTTCTCAAACGATATAACGTCGAAGTCTCCACCGCCGAGCGTCGCCTGACGCTTATGATAGCGTTCCGCTGGAGTGTCTTTGGCGCTAAAATTTGATAGGGGTTGGTTTACCCCCCAGCCCAATAAATTATTTCCTGTCGTTTCTCCGAGACGATCCTCAGGGGCTTTCGTCTAAGTCATACCTTTCGTTAATTGGACGGCAATTTGGTGTTGCTTTTCTTCCATTGATCCTCTTATACGATCTTTATGCTAGTTTCGTTCGAGGTCGGCCCCGCGCAAATAGCCTTCAAAATTGTGCCGTTGCAACACAGCTTTGACTACTGTGTACGTAAATACAGTTCAAAACGGGTACGTTTCGGATTGCCACTAGCCAAAGGCGGTTATCAGGTAGGCCGCAAACAAACGGGCCACAGCAAAAACCCATCGATCCAACAAGCCCGTCGGCGATTGGCCTAGCATACAGCCTCGATTACGTAACATTGAGCATGTCTGGCGTCTTTTTATTTACAACTCTACCGCAGAGCCGTTGCTCTTGCCCCACAGGGTCCAGCCCCCACAACAGATCGCGCATGGTGGCTAGGCCATAACTAAATAGGACCATAATAGAATAGAGTGAACCAGAAACCTGCAAATGGCACTATAACCAACTTTTCGATCCATGGACGAATGGCCATAGACAGCTATCGTAGTACGCTGATACAGGGAAATGTACCAATTTGTAGTTGCGAATAATCTGCATGCGGGTTTGATTTGAGACGTATAAAAGGCAATTCAACAAAATCACACGTTCAATGTGTGGAACAAAATGGCTTGCTCGGAAAACGTATGGCGTGAATAGATAGCTATGGTTACTCTGCACTGTGATCCCTATTGTCACAGTTTACTTGGGTTCTATTCTATATAGCATATAATTAAGTTTTGCCTCTTAATTAAGTGCGGGCTTCGCTGGCTCGAAACTCGCTACTTGATTTACGGACGAATACAGCCACACAGAAACGTTGGGCAATTTAATGTTTGCTGATAAGCCGGTGCGGTGTCTACATCTTGTTACTCTACGTAAAGTTCCACATTTCTTGGAAACAGCGACGCCAATGGAACGAACCGGAGCCGAAATGGACAAGCTTTTGTCGGCTTCTGTTAGGCGCCTTGGCCATCGCACAGCAGGCGAAGAATCACGGTAGCGAAAGCGACGGCAGAGTCGCACGAACAGAACTTGTCGCTGAAAAGCGACCCTTTCAAAGTCATAAAATACGTCTCAATTTATGATATCTCTTTATGTGAAGTTCGCCCCAGCCTATGCTCACAGAGCGGCCCATGTCCTGCGCGTTCACTTCAAAGAAATTGTAAAATAAACGCCGCTGACGCCAAAACAATTTGACTAGGACTTTTCAACGACGATCAGGCCATGAAGTACGAAGAGAATAACAGTAGCGACTTCTGTTCTCTACGAAGCCGGCCAAGCTCACTGTTTCAGATACTCTCGCATATCGTCGATAATGTCGGACGAAAAACGTCGTGCTAGCAAACAACAGGGACATGCCGTTAATGAGCAAACGGAAGCATCGAAAGCAGATCGATTTAAGTTAACTAGAAACATAAAGTGCAGTAGATGCGGTTACAGTGATGATTATTGACGAAAAGTGTGAATTTCGAGTACGTTATACGATTGATGATGACAAATATAATTTCATCAATCGAAAACTAGTCGATCTTCCGTACTTATACCATTAAAACGTTAAGACGTATAGCTCTATTGTACAGTTCCAGTGTAATAGTAACTTCACGAACTCATTTAGAATGCCATATATTTCAATTCATATTGTTCATAATTATATGCAAACTAATATATTAGCTACAGGTTACAACGCTGACTTGAAAAAAAAATTAAGATCAACTTGTACATATATTTTGGATTAATGAAGATACACGTTTTCACAAAAGTGAATGAATTAAAAAAGCCGCTTTCCTCGTCAGTCCTTAAAATCTAGTTGCTAAATCAGAACAATCTAACTTGAAGAGAGTTTTTTTTCAGTGTTCAACTTATTCGCACATTGCAGTCTACCAGAATTTTTCTTAATTGGCTGTCCTTTGAGGGGAAACGTCCATTAACTTTGTAAGCGTACTTTGTAGAATACGCGTACGGGGGACGCCTAACACCACGCGGGGTGATAGATTTTTAGTCAAGATTAAATTTTATACACATAGGTATTTTCCGATTAATTCTGTGAGGTATTTTGCACATATTTGGACTGGGCCCTTTGAATGAGGGTTGATAAAACTCAGGTCGCTATAGAAAAATTCAGGGAAAATTTTGCGATTAATGAAAATGACGAGAAAGCATCTTGTACGAACATAGAGGCGGTGGTATGTTTAAAAGGTGTGATCGACGGACTTTAACCCACCTTTGATCTCTGAGACTCGATCTGCGTTCCCCTATTTCGCTTCTAATGTAGATACCAATACAAATAAAGACATTCCCTATAACTGTACAGAATGTGATAGCTCACTCATCTTGAATCAGTCAAAGCGCGCCAATTCAGGCGATATTAGATGAGCCGTCTCAGATGGACAAAGCGGTCCAATTGTACAATCACCTTCAGACGCTTGGCAGATTTACGCAGATATCTAACGGCGTCCCCATTGCCGCTGCTACCTGGCGCGTCATTTGGGGTCTCGATTCAATTTGGTGATGCATGACGCTATACTATTCCATGCGAAAGATTTGTGGTTCAGACGTATCTGGTGGTTTCTGCACGAATATTGCTTCTGGTCCGCAGCTGCTTAGCCTGACGTTTACCTATCAGTGTGGTCTTCGATTATAGCGTATTTGAGCCTGTTGCTGGTTAGCATTTAGATATCGAGCTAGTACTATTCGTTGGGGATTACATAGGCTACAGAGAAAAAGACGTAGGAAATAAACAGATTTTGAAGATTTCTCCAAACGTGACTCGATCTGTCAAGATGTCTAGTGAAAAAAAACATTCAAGAAACACATTCGTTTCACAACGCTATGTGAGTGGATTTCCTATAGAAAAGTCGAGCGTATAAGTGCTTTGAAAGTCGCCATACATTAATGTACAATGCGTAGAGCCGCTGTTTTAAACGGTTTTACAACCAAAGAGGCACTTCGTTCCCAACTTCGTCACATCTTTCACATGCAATAAGTAACTGTCATCGTGTGACATCAAAATCAATAGGTAACATAGTAGATTGCGTTGCTAGACTCAAAGCTGTAACGTAAAAATCAATTATTTACTTTAATCTAGAATACATCCAAGTCGTCGAAATGTTCATCAACGTCTACCAGATCATTAATAGCACATAGGCTACGCTAACAATGTGCGCCGTTAGAGGAACATTTTGCAACATACCCCATGCATGGCCGTGGCCAACCCGACTAAGAAGCGACACGTAACGTTGCTAATCCACGTCCTTCCAAGGCTCGCTGGGTCAATCCTGCCAACGCGCATGTATGCACGTAGACTAGATACTTGATTCCTTCTTTAAGTTTCGCAGGCAACATTTCCAGCACAGCTATACGCGTACTTATATCAACTTTTCTATGCGCTAACTTTCTCGATGCTGAAACTTTTTCGTCAAACTTGCTTCTTTAACTTGCGATAATGGGCCCATTCAAATATCTCAGATTGTCGGCTGTGGCAAAGGCGCGTGTTCGTCCAGCTATTCATTCTATAACTTTTCTACCGCCAGGGTCCGGTACTCTAGTGCTGTGTAGAAAAAGGCGCACTAAGCGCATTCATACGATTAAGTGTTAAGTTGATTCAAGTTGAGGACTCTGGCTTCGAACTCACTTTGAAGTTGACGTCACGACGAGGCACGAGCCAAGTCTGGCTGGGACCGCTATCGTTGCAGTTGGCAGCGGAGGTTTCGCCGCTGGCTTGTAAGGAACCGCCTAGCCTTCGCATTTATCTACTTCTCTAAAAGATTTACAAGTTCTTCCATCTTGGACCTTCGCCGCAACTCTTTTAAACGATGCAGCTTTACGCGGGTCCGGCTGTACTCCGCAACGGTTTCGAATCCTCTTGCTCTTCAGCTGCCTTCCCCATGAGTAAAGAAGTTCGCCTGTGCCTGAGACGAACGCGGTCGTATTGACTCGGTTCTTCCATCCGGGGAACAGACCGTACGGCTTTGAACTGGCTGCCGCTATGATAGCGTCAGCCTACGTCGGATAGCTGAATGGCCTCCAGCCATATGCTAGGAAGGTTCGACTTCAAGTCTGGGCGAGACAGAATAATGCAAGACTCATACTAAGAGATACAAGGGCACCACGAGTTAAACCTCTGACTTCGGCACGGGACAGAGTAAAGGGGCGAACCAATCAGTGCATTTCATTGTGGCCATAGTCGTCATGACCGAGGCGCTCATTTTAAACGAAATGCTAAAAGTTCACGACTTCGACAAGATTTAAATATGCGTCCGTCCCCGCACAGTCGGCGATGAGCTCGCCATGCGTATTCCCCATAACACACATATCTCTTCCAAGTAACAGTTGAATTGACTTTAAAGACGAACATTCAAAGACTTAAATGGGGAGATAATGCGTATAAGAGAAAAAAATTCACAAAAAAAAGTTGGATAAGAGAAAAAATGAAAAGGCAAGATTTTATTGAAGTGGCATTATTTACATGCTACTAGCGTTTTTCTTTTATAATCACCTTACGCTTACTCATTCAAACGTTAGCAGATATTTACAAGGAAACGTAGACAGGCATATATTCTGTTTATGTAATACAAAACACGTATGTATATATATATATATATATATATATATATATATATATATATATATATAAGGTGAAGAACATTCAAGTGACTCTTTTAAACTGTCAAAAAATGTTTAATCTACTTCAGTTTTTGTGTGGAGTGAAGTGTGTCTTTATTGATTTGAATATTTGTACATGCTGATCATATCAGTTAATCGTACTTCAATTTAATCGCCTCTTTGTATGCGTGCTTGTAGCTCATATTTTGTTTTGACATACTTTGAACTATTAATCCCATCACGTATGGCACGTAATAGTATTATGATATCTAGCGCATTTCTGAGTTCTTGAGCAGAGAAACTCAAGCTTTATTTCTAAAGATGAAGGGTGCTGACCTAGACTTGATAAACCAAAACTGGTTAGTAATTTGTTATTTAATCAGGTCATAATTCAGTCGTATTTACAAGGGGAATCCCATTTCGAGTAGAAAGTCCTTTTCCTTTTAGGATGAATATATGTTATAGCCTATGCTGTTGATGCCATTTGCCCCTATTTACAATTTCAACTTGAAGGGCAGATTTAATAATTATTGTTGCAATGGGTCAACAGTCTCAATCATGACAAAGAAATGACGAGTCAATTTTTCAAACACGTACAATAATGTCGATGGCTCCATTAACGGGCTGTTTCATTGATAATCCACCTGGTTTTATGTAATCAATTCCTATACGACCATAATCTCTAGTCTTATTTAATAATGTTCAATAACGTCATCATACATTATGGCTTCCCTTATGCCTAAAAGTTGTCATTGTCTCTCAGAAAATTCACACCATTATTTGTTTGCCTTACAAAAAAGCTCTAAAAAAGACAGTTTAAATGAAGTATTAGGCTCAGTCACGTAAAAGTTATGGAATACGTTATATATATATATATATATATCTTGTGGCTCAAGCCGGTAACAGTACGGACTATTATGTATTGGCACCATTCAACTAAAGATAGTTCATAGCGTCAGACGAGGCCCGGAAATAAGGTTGGCACCGATGAGTCGACGGATCCCCAACCATTCGCGGGCGCCATTGATGGCAACAAAACAGGCATCTCTGGGGTTCCCGAAGCCCACGATTCAATTAAAGGTACGACACCAGCGAATAGAAAGGCTGTCATCGCACAGTTACTACTTAGTGGATGCCATCATGCGAATAGCGGATGTAAACAGCCTATTCGAATGTCACTCGCAGACGTGCGTCCTCTGACTTCGCCCTCGGCCAAGGCAAGGAAAGAGTCAGCAGGACAAGTACGTTGACTGGCCTTTTGAAGCTCTACCTTGAAGACGGGCAGCTGCTAGCTTGGTGACTACCGGGAGTCCCCGAGTACAGTTGGCTTTGCTGGCAGCTCGACCATACTAAAAGACTATTTCTTTTCCGCTGGCAAAGAACACGTATGACCTGTCTGTTACACGGGAAGGGCTCGACATAAACAGAATTTTCATTGTAGCCGCTTACTACGTCTGAGGTAGGAACAGAAGATCTGGAAACTTTATTACCTACAAGGCAAGACCATTTTGCACCAGAAGAGGCTTATCGCCAATTTTACCAAATGCGTGGGATTTCATTATAGTACGCTAATAAATCGTCTGTTACAAATGTGTTCCGCACAGTTTGCCTGCTATTTATTTGCTCAGCGTTAAAACCTGCCCAATTAGTAATACAATATTCTCAAGTTTGTCATCGTGTCCTGGCGCGTTAGTCCCACTAGATATTTTTTTCTTATAAAATGGCCCGGTTAGATCTCCTTTTCGATATTTAGCTATGGAAGTATTAGAACTTTTACCGTTCTACATAACGACAACAATGACATCGTGACTGCTTGACTCTAATGATCTTCTTGAAGGTGGAGGTTACCTGTAGTTAATATTTGTTTCCTCGACTCTAAATGAAACGCAAAGCGATACAGCAAAAAATGAAGAGAGCGCTTATTAGAGTGATCGGAGTGAGAGATTTTCTCTGTTCTCTGAGATTCTTCTACAGGGAGTTTAAGTACTTTAAGGTACTTTATAGGCGCCCTAGAGCAAAGCATAGACCCCATAGCATTACGTGCGTGCTTTGGCTGAATGCGCTTATTTTTCTATTCGTTTGGAGCGTCGAAGAGATAAAGAAAAGGGATTAAGAAGACGTCTATTCGTGTGCCCGAGTGAAGCCTAAGGGAAGCCATGTGATAGTATAAATGTGCGTATTCTGCACCCGACGTTAAACCATCTTCAATTGAGATACAGGGACATTTTGCTGGGCAAACAGAGGAAACGACGTGAGCCGGGCTGTGTTTTTCTCATGTCGTTGTGGGCTTCTTCCCCCGATGCGTTTTTTCCTCGCTTTCTCATAACCCGTGTGTCGGCTGTCAGGGCAGTAAAGTAATAAATAAGATATATCTATTCGAAAGCATTGGCATACTCGCACCGTGCGGAAGATGTTGTCTCAGCGATGCCTGAAATACTTGGGCGAGCAATGGCTGCCCTATATGCCAGACTTATTCTACCTGCGCGATTGCGGTCGTCCAATTGGTGTGCCATTTGGCGCGGCCGCATGGAGCGGCATGACAGCAAGTGCTGAAGCCCCATAGGATACACTAGCATTTAAGAAGGCCGAACTTTTTCTACCTGTCTGTTTATTTTTCACTGTTTGTTGTTAGTCATTGTCGGTGAATGATTCGATTACTACTGCCAAAGACAGCAGACTGAAATAGCGGGGACGGCGGCATCTGTCACGAGATTGGTCAAATTTAGGGGAGTTCAGCCGATTTAGTCAATTTCATCGGAATATCCACTGCCCGAATGGGACGAAACCCAGTCCCCAAATGGCCAGTACATACATTTCCATTATAATGCATTAGCACACAAATAAGCTTGATCTACTCCGGTTGGCGATCTACAGCGTCTGTGGCGGCAAGCACCACTTGTTGCGTGAAGAGAAAGAAAAAGCCCATAAAGATTTCGAACTGGCGCCGCAGTTTGTCTGTCGCTTGGTAAACATTGACTAGGTGGGCTTACGCCCACTTAGTAACCTAGGTTAGGCCAACAAGCGCAAAATAACAAGGCATGAGGCGACATCAACACCACGAAAGAAATTGTTTGGTAGAGTTGAAGCAAGTGTAAAAAATAGCAGTAACCACTAGGTCATATTGTGTCGAAGTGGCTGAGAGCGGTAACTATACAGGAAGTGGCGTGAAAGTTAATTCAAAATGAAAGAACTTGCAGGGCTTAATAACAACGATAGTCTGAAACTTGGATCCGCCTTGAACTGCTGTATTACTACTGTAAAACATGGAGTCGTTAGAGACACTATCTAAAGTTTTTAACAAGTTAGTCCGCAGTGGTTATAGCTTGTTTACATATCGATACGATTTTAACACATGTGAGCAGTCAGATTGTTGGGTGACTTATATAGACCTGCTGGATTTGTCCACAATAACCAACTTTCAAAAATCGGAGACTGCACAGAATAAGAGGTGTTTATTATTAATAAGTTTATTAAGAAAATTTAATCTGCCCATTGAACAACTTTTCTACTATGACGACACGTAATAATAACCGTAAAAAACAACTTTTTTAGGATGCATGGACACTTCGAGGGGCTGGGCACAGGTCTATTAATGAACAAGCCACGATCATTCAGGGTGTAAGAAAAGCGTGCTCAAAATCAAAATTAATCCAACTTACTACACAGGATGGGGCAAAAGTCTCTGAATCGTTTTAGAGTCTTCATTTTATAATCATTTGTTAACTATTATATAACCATTTGTTAAAGTGGCAGAAGAATAAAACTTGGTAAAATAAGAGTAAGAAAGAAAGTTAAGTGAAAGTTCTCGAAGTCCCAAGTGATATTTTTCAAATTTCTATGTGGAGACTTTTCTATCATCTACTGTGCATAGTAATAGAAACGATCTGCTTAGGTATAAACCTGCTTTCGATTCTAACAAGACCCAACTCTGCTTTCTCTTCCTTCTGAATTTAGTGGGCGTCTGAGTTTGCCGACAAAATTTTAGCAAGTAAGAAAGAAGCAAGCTTCATTCGAGGGGAATTGTCCTGTAAGGCTGGGTGGTCTTCAGCCACTCTCATTTAAGCGTAGTCTATAGAGTTTGCGGGTAGATATGTCCTCGCAACAATTCCGTAGCCGCAAAGATGGCGGGTTTTCAACAGAGCCGAATATAAGGCAGCAGGGAAACGGCAGATCGATTGGCAGTCAGCAAGCAAACGAATCTTCGTCTGTTTAAAATTGATCTCGTGTTTACGAAGAGGACACATCAGAACTACTGTTATCGCTATAGGATATTAGAGTAGCGAAGCAGCAATAAAAAGAAAGTAACTCGCAAGTCAAACCGTCGATGGCGCGAAAAAGTACTAGAACTAATTGTGAACCGGAACTTTAAAGTTCAGTAGTACGGCGCAACGGAGGTAGACTCAAAATCAGAAGATACCGTACTTAGCAGAAGAGCCTTCTTTTTATTTAATTATGAACGAGATCTTCATTACTGTACAATAATCATAATAATAAAGATCAGTTTTTCTAAGAAGATAAGCTCTAGCAGACGTTTGATTTCATCTATTACAAAAAGAGCTAAGGTGCATTCTCGAAGAAGCCTATCTTGATACAAGGCGTAGGTAAATTGAAAAGCGATAACAGAGGGTAATTTTTGTTAAAGTAAAGCTTCGAAGACGAAACGTGGCGAGAAAAGTCAATTATAGCTGGCCCCATTTACTGTAAGTTTCATTGACAAGCAATCATACTTACCGAATCGGAATCACTACACAGACATCATCTGAATATTATCTAACATTAAGGCGCTAGAACCCATAGCATCGCTAGAAATTAACTATTCCCTGGAAATTTTCGATAATATTAGGTCTGAATAGAGCCAGGTTACTATCCACAGACCGCAGTACCTAAACGGGAAGAAGCTTTCATGTATGTTTTATTTGTATGTTGCTTAACTATATAGTGCACTTGATAAATTGGTGACTGGTTTGCACTGTCACAAAATCAACAGATATATTTTCGACATTATTCTTCCGTTTGCCTACGGCGTCAACAGTACTTATTGCCGTGATTCGATATCACGTCAAAGCTAACGCGGGTGATTCTGTGCATTTCCGCCGCGCAGAGCGCCCTTCCCGGTGGTTATAACCCGTTGCTCGTTTCTAGTTCTCGAACGGTTATGTCATCGCCGAATGCCCCTCATCCAACTTCTTTCTAACATCTATATGCTGAATTTTCTTGCTTTCACTACAGGTAACCCCATATCAGCAAATGGCGTTGATTAGCAAAGGTCTCTTGTTTCGGGTGGTGTTCAGCGAAATCCTTAAGATAGCAAGACTTTAACTTTGATTACCGAATAAATAAGCAGCAGCTAAATAGCGGCCAGCAAGAGCAAAACAGTTACTGCTTACCTATTACGTTTGTACTACTTCGTTCCAGCGGGCGAGTCTAATAAGGTTCGCCTCAATGCTACTGTACAAAAACACATGTTATTATATAGATAGTATACGCCCTATCCAACATTATTACATACGAAGGATGCACCAGTGAAAAGGCCAAACCGTACTGCGACTAAACTAACTCACTGCTCGCTAGGTTCGACCGACATATGATAAGGAACAAGTTCAAGACTCGTCGCAGACGCCCGTCACACTTCCTCTCAGCGATGGTCCTAAACATTGTTCAGAAGTGACGTCGCTTAGCTGGGCGGACGTAGATCCGTCGCACAGTGTGCAGATTGAACCGTGGTCTCGTTCTTGGTAAGTCCTTGTTCTGCTTTGTGTGTGTGTGTTTCGCCTTATCTTCGTTTATCCTTCATATGCTCTACCGCTATACCGACTCGTCTACTTTTTCCTGCGTCGCATTGAAACGAATACCCCCTCGTGCCTTGTGCCGTGCATCCTTTTCTCTGCTGCAATCCTTACTCTTCTGCTAGCCGTGCCTCATGTGGAAGGAATGACGAGATCCGCGCTCTTCAAGGCTAAGGCAAACGGCCTTTGCCTTTTCGTCTTGCATTTCTGGCAGTTCGCAGGGTCGGCTTGTCGGTCGGTGGGTCGCCTGGGGACTTATCTGCAACTCAACCTGCTTTTCGACTTTCCATAGTAAAAGACCTTCTCTCTCTCCCTCTCTCACTCTCGCTCTTTCTGTCTCCCTTGCGTTGTTTAGCTGCTCGTCGTCGCTACTATGCGTGTACATCAAGGCAAATACATGCAGAGAATCCATAGCAGCAGCAGCAGCAACGAAAAACAGGAGAAAGCGAGTAAAGAAGGGCAGAGGCATGCCCCTTCGCAACCATAACCTCTGGGGTATTACTTCTACTGCGCCTCTCTTTGCCGCTGGGGCCACCAGGCTTCTACTGACGCTAACAGAACTACCAGCAGTAATAATAATAATAATACCACTAATACAGTTGAGGCTGCTCGGCAGTAACGTGTCGGCCGGCAGACATCCTACGCCATCTGCACAGCGTACCACACAAGCATGCCTCAGCAAGGACTTCCCCGACAGCGGCGTTGCGAACAACAGTACAAGAAAGAAATTCGCTTTGTAAAACGCCAAGCCAAAGGATTAAGTTTGTGGCTGGCGAAGGAACGGGAAGAGTCGCTCGACCGAGTAAACCAAAGCGTCCGTAAGGGCGACACCATCTCTACGTACGAGAGCTGCGCTTAGGGAGGTATTGAGAACCGATGTAGCAGCAGGCGTTGGACGTTCGACTTGCAAGAACCCTTCGCAGGAAGACCTCTTAAAGGTCAGGAAGTGATGGTAGTAGTACTGGCGTTGCTGGCAACTTAATAATACTAAAGTGTAATAGCAATGTGGGTTATACGGCATATAAGTAAGGCAGCTTTGTTGAAGAATGCGAATCGCATAGCTGCCGCCACAGACGAGACTGGACTGCTGGATAATACGCAGGGAGTTTGCGAAAATGTGCTTATTCGTTTGGAATTACTTATAGCTAGCTATGCAGAAAATGCATTAAGGCTTACAGACTGCAAAATGCAATATATAGTAGGGGGCATATATAATAGTATGTAATTGAAGGACAAGTACGGTGAGCAAGCTTCTCACAACACTGTCAAATCAAACGGGGTAATTGCGTTTGGATCTAGGGGATAACAGCCCCTCTATGGATAACTTTTTTTTTTTTTTTGTAATGAATTAACTGGAGGCACCATCGATGACTACAATACTGGGTCGAACTTCATTACGTAACAAACGTAATAGGATTATTTATGTGCAACATTTACGCACCGATATCTGACGAGCAATAACAATACATTGTATAGTTACATACAAAGTAAATTTTTAGAACATCATCTTTTTTCTTAGGTCCGTCACTTTTAAATGCTAGATTCGTCGTTCCACCTGTCGGGGATTCGCTTCACGCCGAGACAAGAGTCATTTGGCCAACAGGTCTTCTTTGCTTAGGCTATTTTGTCTTAATGAACGGTCCTGTTTCAGCGTATTCGAAGTTTGCAAAATTCCCTAGAACAGATTTGGCTATATATTACAGTGACAAGTATTGTAGCTCTAATAGACCCCCGCTTTTCATCTAACTTTATGAAACGAAATATAGCAGAGAGAGACAGAGAAAACGTAAAAAAACGAACGAACGACCTCTGTTTGCATGATGTAGGCGGAAACTGTGCCCTTAAACTATATGCGTGCTTGAAGCACAGCAGATAGTTATCTCCAAATGGATCGCATAATCCTCTCTGTATAGTCTTCGCTGATTGGCTAAGTAGCGGGATATTCTTAAGGGGAAATAATTGAGTAACGTAACGGTGTCATTCTATTTAAATTACCAACTAGAAGCTCAGATCTTACTGAATGTGCCTTGTGAAATTGTGAACACAAGAACGAATCGTACATTCTGGATTTATTTCCCTCTTTTTCAAGAAATCTGAATGTGTTACGGTACAATATGTAGCATTGCGTTACCGATAACGATTCATGATCGAGCTCTTGCATAGGATGTATCAGTATTCACAGGCATTTGATCGCATGCCCCATTAACGCGCCTAGTTCACTCTCCAGTACGTATTGGAAACTTGTCAAGAAACGAATTAGTCCCGTTTCTGTGATATAGAACGATTGATGTTGACGGTGTGTACAATCAAAATTCGACCTGCGCGGCTGTCGATCGTACGTGGTTGACAAGATAACGTGTTTCGATCCCCAGAACGCCATCAAAATGCGGTAGAATCAAGTGAATATATACCACCTAGTTCACTTGTTAGGCGCTAATTCAGACGACTTACCTCACCCCACCGCGAAACAGATCGAAAAGAATTACTATTACCACAGCTATACAATGAATCTAGCGTGATAATAACACCATAAATAAATGGCGGTCTTAGCGTTGTTGTCATTCACGGCGAACGCGCGATTATTTCGAAATTTTCGAATTATAATAAATGCAGCTCACGTAGCAATACGCATAGTTTCAACCGTTCCTGCTACTGTTGTTGTTATGAGCTACAAAAACCTCAGGATGCTGTCATGATATTAGCCTGCTGAAGATGCGACTTCGTCATATAGGGACACGAAGCACATGATGGGTGGCTTTCCAATCCGTCGTGTGACATTGGCAAACCTTGTTCGCCCTTTACGTGTCTAAGAACAGCTGCCCCTACAACCGATGTAGAGGGGTCACTCGAGGCGACTGCCGTTTTTCGATCGATACAGATACTGGTAGTAGACCACACGCCGGTAGGAGCTGTCATATATTATACTGTATCAGAACATAGCTAAACATGTTAGAACAGGCATGAGAACGGCTACTGCAGATACTTACGGTGAATCATTCTTTTGGATGGCATACTCGAAGAGGTTCCTCGATTGTATCATATTAACCTCTTTTTAATAAAGGAGTTTTTCTTTTTACTGTATTATCTTATTTGACACATGACGTAGCTAGTGAACCGATAAATCTAATACAAATAGAACGCATTTAAGACCTTACCGTAATATTATAACTAATTATTTTTCTCTGTTACGAAATTTCTACCGCCGAACAGATCCACGGCTGACCTGTGGTTTATCCTCAGCCTGATCTCGTTGACATATGACAGGCACATCAGGACAACTAGTATAATGATGTTGAGATATAGCTTCTGATAAAGGACGCAGTTCACTAGGAGAATGACGTGGTCTTAGCATGGCCTAGATTTTGCTCAATAGATTTCTATTTGCTTTCTATGAATTCACTCATTAGAGCTTCCTGCGAACATATTCTGCTTACGCAACTGCTCGGACTTTCCTATTTCTAGTCAAACAGTTAAATTTCCAGTTTAACTGATATCTATGTTCTTCTCTATGATGACGATAATAATAATTATTATTAGATAAGGTCGACACATGCTCGTCCTTAGAAAAGTTCTCAAAAGAAATGATTGAAAAATTCGAAGCGATGTTAAATGTTTACTAGAACCCTCTGAAGACTCCGGATCAGCATGCGTGAACTAACTTCAGGGAACTTATCAATTCGCTTTCCTAAATATTTCGCGCCCGCTACTTCCAGGTCGAGCATTAAGTTAAGCTTTATTCAATTAATTATTAGGCGATTGTAAGTGTGCCGGCTTACGGATTGTTAGAGCTAATCGAACCTATATACAATTACAACAATAGTACCATGTAATATGTAAAAAAGAATAATGACGCCGTCAGAATCATCACGGTGGCCATATGTAACTTGTCAGATCCGAAAACGATCTCACGAAATACACCTGCCACAACAACTGATCTGAGCTTTGGTTGTCGACTGTATTTATCATACACACAATAGAAGTTGATTACCCGGGATTTCGTGAACATCGAGGCGCGTCAGCTGTGCACGTGGACGGCCTGCGTGGCAAAGGCATGGCCATAAGACGATCTGCATGAAACGTGGCTCTATGGTAGTTCCCTTGGTAACCCTCCAGCCAGCTTCATTCGCTGTTCGGCTAGCTGGCCAGTGTCACGGTCAAAAACATTGCGTCAAATAAAGCCCTTTTGTCGTCTTTACTTTCATCCTGTTCTGACTCTGTTCTACTAAAAATTAAAATGAAAAAAAAAAGTAAACAAATCAACTTACCATGCTGCTACACACAATTAGTAGTACCCGGGTGAGCTTTCAGCCATATTATGGAAACGCAGTATTATGGCTACAGCAGCTTCTGTAGCACGTGCACGCGAGCGTGTTACATGAAGCTCCCGTAAGGCAGACGCTTGAATGACAAGCCAGTCCCTCTGAGCATGGCGACGAAGTTTCTCATGGACGACGCATGGATGACGGGACGTTCTGGCAGGTAGGTTCAATTGTATATGTGTATTAGAAACTGACGTCTTATTTCGTCAACGAACGGCCGAAGCATCGAACAGAGGAAATGTCATATCAAGACAGATTCATGACGAATGCTTCTGACGCTCGCCGACTTATGAGAACGCGGCTGTATCTGCTTGCCTCTGCCGTTATAACACGTTCGCCTGCCACAGGATGTCTTTCGGTAGATCTTAGCCAGGGTAATTCCCTCGTTCGTCGTTATTTGCCACTACTAATTGCCGTCAGATCGCGCTCAATGCCCATGGCTACGGCCGTGAAGCAACAAAAAAGGTCTGCCGAACTTGTCTGACTAGCCAGATCTGTGCGCTACCGAGCTCGAGTTGATTTACTACTGATGCCCGGTAGTGTTCTCTGTATCCCCTCGGCCAGAATTTTTTTTCCTCAATTTTGTTCACATTTCCGCAGCTGTATCACTAAATTAAGGCATCGTTGGATCTACGTAGCAGTAGCGCAAGGAGCGCAGTTCGACCTTGATGTTAAGGTATGCAACTTCACCGGCACAAGTTGTAACAGCAACGATCGAAATGACGATAAGAAAAACAACAACCACCGTTGGATGGTTCACTGCGGGCAGCTAGCTACAACTGACCGGCGGTAATGAGCCCGTTGAACAAGTTCCCGCTTCTTTACAGCAGGACACGAGCGGGCCAGACGATGACTAGGCCTTGTGAGGAGACAGCTACATGGAGGAAGCAGTTAAGACGAGAGAGAGAGAGATACGTCACAACCGTGTTAGTTTTTCGTCAACAGCAATGATATAGCTCTAACGTCAAAGACATCAAGCACTGGGACACGGAAATTGACGACAATAAAAAGACAATAGATGGACGTGCCGGTAGGATTGCATCATATAATAGTAACATAGCTTAAATACTAAGGTACTTACTTGAAATGGGCGCGAAACCCAGAACTGTACCTATTTGCCACTTGGATTGCGTAATATACCCGATGAGCTCGGATTTCGACTGGCTGAGTGCTGGTATGGCCGCTGCTTAAAAAGAAACCCATATGGGTTATTACAGCTCCATAGAGACAAATGCATGCCTAATGTCATTCGTAATATTATTAATTGCTACAGGGCATTTCAGGGTCGCTGCTGGCTAAATGGCAGCTCGTTATTAGTGTAGTAACGAAGAGAGGACGACTTACATAGACACCCATAGAACGGGATATAATAAGTGAAATAATCCGATATAAGGTATGTCACTAGGATTTCACGTAAACTGAAATGCGTTAGAAAGCAGTAGGCATCCGCTCGTCTGAACTCTGTTCAGCGATCCGCACGATGTATGTTCGCGAAAATAAAGCCGTATCATCCTAGTAGTAGTAATCTGGCACTTCTACAGCACTGCTGTATTGTAGCGGGACCCCTATCACTAGGCTAAACACTTACTATGAGGGTTCTACGAGAGATAAACGGGTGTGTCCGGTGATTTCCTGTAATTGGTGCAGTACTACGAAATTTAACGGCAGTGATAATGGCCAGTGTCGAGAATCAAGTAAATATAGAGCAGGCTCCAATATGAAATATCGTTACTTCGGTCTTCGCTAGAACAATGAATAGGAACTGGCGGTACAAGGTTTTGTTGGATAGCTCTGGCCAGGTATAACTTTACGGTAGCTTCACTATGACACTGAAGGCGCCTTCCATGGGCAGAAGTTGGCACAGAACTGTCCGTCGTGTGGAAGCTAAGGTGAATGGCAAAAATGACGTCTGCTTGATTTTTATTATTGAATGGACTAATTGTTAGTGTCGGCCGTAGTGCGCAAAAATATCACGAAATAATAGGTCGAATTGAGAACGGAAAAGGCACTCGGGACGATCAAAAAAGGAACGTCTTGTCCTTATCATTGCTGAAGGAGTGAACCGATTCGACGATGTCGACGGCTTAAAAAAATTCGTCGAGATAAATTTTAGCCTCTCCCGGACATCGGTGAAGTACCGATACTCCACAACAGTATGTAAGTATTGTGAGTGTGCCCTTAGGAAAAAAACAGTTTTTAGCATTTTTATCGTGGTGTGAAGAGGCGAAATGCCAGAGGTAAACAATAGACTGGGTCCTTTTGAAGTAGGCACCGAGATCAAGCCAGAGGCGAGGCTCCGAAAGGCACCGAACGCTGTTTAGACCAAGGGATCCGATGCGGTTTGGTCAGTGCACGTCGTGCCTGCATGACATATGGCATCCGGCAAAGGCGGATCACGTACAGTAGTTATAAATGAAGGATATCGAGGATAGTCAGCTGGAACTTCAGAATGTCTACCTAGCAAACGACAAAGCACTAAAGTTCGCTTCGATTGTTTGTCTTCTCGACATCGGTCAGTTAGTATGTAAAATGCTCTAATTTCTACAGGAAATGTATATATATATATATATATGAAGGAGGTATAATGAATCGAAACGAATTAAAAAGATCTTAAATTACTCTATTACCTATTTATATAGATTATGCTAGACTTACTAGTCGGTACTAGAGTTAATAACGCAATTTTTATCGAAATAGAACATATTGGCCAGAATTTTTTGAACGTTTATACTATAAATCGGTAATGTCTAGTTCGTGATCGAAATCGGCTCGAGCCGATTTCGACTCCAGCCTGTCTCCTAATAATGAAAATTAATAGTTAAATTAAGATCTCCAGTTTGAGCCACGCTACGCGTATGACATAACACTAAAACATTTCTAAATTTAAACAATTGAACGTTCGTTATAGGATTTTTCATTGCTTAAATTATCTAGACGTATAGGAATGAACGCTTTAGCCGATCTATTGTACCGGCTAAAACATTACGAAAAGCATGTGTGGATATACAAAGAGGCAGGGGCACGGGGAAGTGGGGTGTCGTAATTTCGAGTCTGTGGCAAACATTAAAGGGACTAACATTCCTTGTCAGAACGTGCTTGGTAATTCCATTCAATTACTGCTACTAGAAAATGACGTCTCAATACAGCAAGTTACTTTCTGCTTATAACCAGATTTTTCGGACACTTATCCGCTATGATTTATTCATACGACATTTCGATCTTGTAAACATGTCATTCGCTGCTTGCCGTAAAAATTATTCTAATATATAAACTCACTTTGGCCAATCAGGACTGGCCTTCAGAATACCTGTCTCTAAACAACTTGAAGACCTAGTTCACTTGTGAGGTTCCGGATCTTAATAAGAAGAATTTTATACCATTATTATTATTATCAATGTTTGCTTTATTTCGTCTACGACGTATCTTTCACGTTTGCGAGAATCCCTCGAACGACGTCAGTACGACTTGTTTTTTTATTTTCTATTTTTTCATAGTCATACACTATCAGTCGAATCGCGGGAAGGCTACTGGTAGGCGCAAAGCGCATGCTGCAGACCTACGCGATAGGACGCAACGTAAGGATCATCTGGGCCAATTGTCAATAAATTCTGCAGTACATTATAGTGTACAGTATCACAAAAATCTTAATTATAAAGAAATGCAGTCTGGTCAAAATCCTGTCTAAAATGATTACGGCAGTCGGACTCAGCTGAATGGCCAATCAACTAGGCTTTCGCAGCCTTGGATAGTGTGGTGGAAGGCTCGCTTGTCATGCGACCTTTCCGTTTCAGCTGAAATTGCCTACAGTTTTTTTTTTCTTAATGAATACATACTCCTAACTCAACCACCTAGAGGATAAACGTCGCCATTGTCGTTCGATTGAGGCGACATGGCTTTTGCTGGCTTGACCGTCACCTTGTTAGATAGATTATACTTTGATCACATTGATTATACTTTGTATTCAGAGTTTCAGCTTACAAGGTCACCCATGCAGGTATATATACATATGAGATTACATTTTGGCATAGACCGGCCATTCAATAACAATTGATCGGCCAATTAAATAATGGAACGGCCTAATTGAAAATAAAAGTGACGACGATGACGAAAACAATGAGCGCAGCAATGACAAACACCTGAGACGCCGTCTGATTTCCATTAGCAGCGGTATCTGATTCGCGCTGGCGTCGGATCAGCACCGCAGTGATAACACGACATCGTCCATCATGAGTCGGCAGTAGGCCTTGTGGAAAACCTGTTTTTTTCATTATGGGTATTATTATTACCGATTCTTAGTGAATTCATCCCGTTTTTACATACATTTGTTAGAGCCGTTGAGGACGTTGGAGCAGCGTATTGAAAAATTCTGGGATTGTCTGTAATATAGGTGTGTATAGCAGAAAAGGTAAGCGTGAGAAAACAAATTAAAGAAAAGCCAGTGCCCTACTACGAAACTTGTTCAAGCTGAAAATCATAAAAGGTGTAACCGTTCAATGAGGTGACTTTAATTAATGTGGACTCCAGAGAATTCGAGCGTAATCTGTATTTATGACACGTATGTCCACAATAGAAAACATAATTTTCGTTATGAGAAATCGTCTAGCTACGCCGAGACGATATGGCATGAACTCTTTTTTCTGTATCTACTTAATCCAGAAACTACTCCAACTTTTGTATCTTTTTTTTTACCATTAATTGAATGCGACCGTTGCTTCATCAAGTAGTTGCATACTACCTCTATTTCTTCGAAATTGGGATATTTTTGTTTAGCATCCTAAAGGACGACGTCATCTCTTATATGAGCCTGTCTCACGTCGAACTCAATTACTTTGCCCTATTGATTGACAACACCCTGCACTCTATTGCGTCGTTTATAAAGTATTGCACGCCACATTTGTTGATAATTGCTGAATATTATTAATTCATAAATAGTTGTTTACATTGGACAAGTAACATCTTAGCTTTCTCATCCATCAACAACTACGTCAATTAAAATCATTGAGATCAATAAGTTACTTGCGTATCTTTTTTCTAAAGAAGATTTCCTTCTTTTAGTGTTGCCGCGTTACGTTTTTTCTGCCAATGACGTACCACCGTACGCCATATTATCACCCTGCTTCCCGCCCGTATTATTGCGAAATGCGACTGACCGACCGTACGCTTAGACCGAATTATAGCTGTGACGTTCTACACCGACTTTACGTTCGGGTTTCTTCATTCAACGCAATTTCGTTTTTTGTGTATTCGCCTGGGTTCAAAGTCGGGTCCATTGTCGCTACTGATGCTCAGTGACTCTGCCGCGGTCGATGTGACTGCTGTTTCTGTATGAAGAGCTGCTGGGAGGAGCTAATTGCGTCATCAGTGACATATGAACAGTGTCAGCAGAGCCGTTACTGGAAGCGCCACACACGATGAAACTGTGGAGTGCGAAAAATCGACAAAAAACACGACGAGATGAACGAAGAATCCAGCTGGCAGATACGGAGGGGGAGAAACTCCATTGCCGCCGCTAAAACCCGGGTAAAGTACCGAAAGGTCACAGAAGTGCACACGCCAACGAGATGTGTTCGCGATTTCAGCGCCACTGCTTCGGTTACAACAGCATCAGTAAAGGCATCGCCAGAGGCTCAACCAGCTGTTCCTCCGTGGCGGATAGTTGTTGACAAGAGATGAACAGCAAGAGATGGCGGAGGAAGAACTGGGAAGGAATATATCATAACGCCGAGCAGAAAGACAATTCTAGCGCGAGTCGCTCTACTTTTGAATACAAACAGCGGTATGGTATGACTTCAACTTCGGCAGTGAAGCTACGAAGTCTTGCCATAAGTATGAGTTGAGGTGTCTTGTGTCAGAACTACCGGTCGCATCTGGACTGGACAAGACCGTCCTGTATCTGTTCGGCAAAGAATTAATGCTGAGAAATGACAGAAGTTGGCATCGGGTCGTGCGATATGGGACATTGATTCGTTTCTTCGTAAACAAACTGATCTCTTTCTTCTTTAACGGCACTAGTAATGCTAGTAGTAGCATCTGTTGGATCTGCAATAGCAAGGACTTCTGCATACGCAATAGTGTCATAGCGTCGTAGAGATTGAGATACCAATAAACGAAGTCGTGGTGACGCTAATAGCTGTAGCATGATGCGGATCTTAATTGTGGGAAATGCGACTACAGTAAACAAGTGATCGACAAGCCGTGTGCACTATAATGAAGTGGGCTGGACTACTGGACGGCGGACGGGATGAAATCATTATAAATTAAGCTCCGGCAGTCTTCACCTTCCAGCAGAAATAAGCTAGAAAAATTGGACACTGTCGTCGTCTGCTGCGTTACGACGCCACTGGTGAATCAGGAATCTTAAATGAAATATCTTTAAGACAAGCGAATAGAAGACGTATGGGATTTATGTGTGATATATCGAGTAGGTAATTGGCTATATGATGTTGATCATCTAAGCCTTATATAAAGTACTAAACGACTTGCGTATTGCGTATTTAAATAGTTTGTCATTTTGCCAAATATAACAACGGTCGCATACTACCACAGAATCTATAATCCATGTTCGAAATTATCATACCAACTACGCTGGCCACTTCGCCCAGGATCCGTGCAAGGAACTAGCCTTTCATCAAGCTTCTGGACCAGGATGTTTGAAATATAGAGGCTTAGCTTATCCTATCCTTAAACTATCCGAACGTATGGACAAAAAGGTTTTCCCCCCAAATCTGCACAGTGCTACGATGCGTACATGCCTCGTGTACAGTCCACTAACAGCCAAGCCATCAATCATAATGTCGCTGCCGGCTGAAATGGATGGGTAGATAACGACAGACCCGAGACAGCGGCCACTTCCGCTCTACAGTAGATAATCATCACCGCCGCTGACCTTTAGGGAGCCTGGCAAAAGCATGCAGAGTTCCGATACACCCCCAAATACGCCATTTTACTCCTTTCCCATTTTCTGGTATCCTGCTCCCGCACGCCGATCGTACAACCCCCTGCTAGTGATTACAATATTATGCAAACTAGGCATGAATTATAGCATTTGCTAACGGCACAGTGGCAGCGATACTTAGTAACAGTAGTCAAATGAGCCGATCTTGATCTATGATGCAAGTAATACAAGCAGGATCGGGGCGACGAGCAGATGCTGACAATCCACTTCCGTAGCAGACGATAATGTAACTAGATATAATGCGTACTATACGTCTATAGATGACGGTAGACTGTATAATGAATTGATGTCTGGAAACGTCGACAAATCGAAAGGGTAAAAAGACCAAGTTCTGATAGACGAGTGCGCTCTGAATGCAACTATCTGTGCATTGATCTACATGTACCTGTTTGATCGGCAGTGAGAATATTTCGGATAGAAACTAAGTGATGCCGTCAAGACTTTACGCGTTTAGTCCGCCATAGTATTAACGATCATATAATCTCATAGCTGCGAAATGGCGTATTGGTAATGTTTTTACCTCGATGAAACGTAGTAATGTGCGAACGAGGCTGGATTTGAAAGTGGCCGTAAATGCGGTTCGTTTTGTGCTGGAAGACAACAGGACGAGCCTCGGCTATTATCTTTAATGCCGTCAGGTTGTGTTGCGCATCAGTGCAGCAGCGCATAAGCACTTTGAGCAAGGTTAGACCCTGCCTTCTGCTTTATATTAAGACCGTACCCGCCAAGTCGTGAAATAGAAAGCCAGAAATTAAAAGCGTTCGTTTCTCGACTTGCGCGGACCTTTCCGCTGTCCTAGTCGGAATATGGCTTTGTAGAAAAACCGCAAGGCCATGTATTAGATATCATTAGCAATAAACCAATCAATTTTATGGCTATGCTTGTTATGAGCACGTGCCTATACGCTATACGGGATAATTTCTACCTCAGTGAAGAGTCAAAAAAGTTGTCTAGCCATTTTTTTTTTACCTGTGGTGACTGTTACAACTCAGAAGCCAAAACAGATCCCGGCATCAATGTATAGAACAGTTTCTCTTATCACATCATTTAATGTCAGTATTCTAGTAAATCGACTCAGCCTGAAGATGACGGAGCAAAGATGTTCTCCTTGATGCTTTGAGAACGTTGTTTTTCGCCTTTACCGCTAGATATTTTTGTCCAAGTCAAGCCTTTGTGACGGCCTACTGTGACTAGATTACAGGACACAATTAATTCAACACAGATTACATCGGTTACTTATTTTTTTCTCTATTTCCCACACTCTGAATCGTGAACGTCCAATCGAGTCTGTCTATCTACTCCTTCTGCATCTTGACTTACCGCCTCGCTTGCGTGCTGTACGAATTCTCGAAGTGGCTTCCTCTATCTATTCACGGTTCGAGAACGTGCGCCATCATCGATACACGGTATCGATAGCCTCTTTGCGGCTGTTCGTCACTTAACGTGAGCCGGTGTGTAAAGGTGACTTATGCTTTTTGCGGATTAGTCACAGCGAACGGAAACACCGTGGGCTAAAAACTGTGACATGAATGTCTAATAAAGGCGGAACAACGAAGGGGTTCCGGTAGTAAATATCTGAGGTATCAGCAGCCGATTCACGATGGTCAACCGAGAGAAAAAGATGGATGTACACTGTCAAAAACATGACCTCAGCTGCATCACGTTGAGATGTTGTTAGAGTAAGTGGTTACGGAAGCAATGCTAGAGAACAGAAAGACAATTCGATTTTTGTAAGATTGATACTGTCCCGTAAAGGCACTAAAATTATGTGTATTATAAAAAAGCATTGATGGCATCGGGCTTCAGTGAAAGCATCCATTCCAGTACCTCGTATATCTTGAAAGTTACCGGTTATTGTAAATTACAGTAATCCTCTACCTGAGTAGAATAACGCGTGCGCAAGTTATTCCTAGAAAATTTGCATATAGCGGCTCTTAATAGAGCTAATAACGAAAGTTGAAGTGACGGCTCTGTGCCGTTAACTGAATAGGATTTTCGCATCAAAAACATACGTATATAGTTGAAATAAATTGGGCTCTTAATTCGGCTTATGGGCATGAAGCGCCATGTTAGTACGGAGTGCTTCACTCAATTGATAACATTATATAAATCGAACGTGTTATCAATTACGAAGCGTGTTCTATGCTAACAATACCCGAAGCACAATTAACTACCTGTTAGAAATAAATTCACGAGCCAAACAAAAACCATGTGCTCTAGTTTTGCTCCAGTTGTTTCTTCAGCTGCTATTGACCATGTTATATATATATATATATATATATATATGTATTATGTTGGAACATTTTCTATATATTTATATTTAGTGTTGCCCATTGTCAAAGGTGGTGCAGACAAAAAAAAAAGATGAAAATGCCAGGCAATAAATAGGTCAGTGAAAAAGCGCGCTTGAGGACCGAGTCGAACCTCACTCATACTGATGCACAGCGCTTCAGGGACGGTCTGAGCGGGCTTCGCAGTTCACGTATTTTTCTCCATTTTGGTAAGCGTGCGAATTGGCACATTGTAGTCGTAATACCTCCAAGCAAAGTGGCAGTATCGGTAGGAATTGACCAGCAAGCAATCAATCAATCAATCAGCCGGAACCGGCAGATTGAGGCTTGCAGAGTGAAGCCTATGACGACCCTACTGAATTTGTCAAAGAAAGACAGAGCAAGAAAAAAAATTAAATCTATGTGCATTTTCTGTGCATAATGCCTAGCCAGTTTATTTGCCCTGAATACCTTTGTCAATTACTAAAATTCTGTGTCTGTTAGTGGTCACTGTTGAGCTCCGTGAGTTGGTGTTAAAAAGAAGATGGATTCGATGCGATTGAAGTCCTTTGAAGGTAACGTCCCGTACATTTTCCCTGAACAGTTTATAAAAATTAAAACAATAGACCAATTCATTTGACAAATGTGTTTTGTTATCTCTGTAATTACATGATAGCGGTTCTGTTGATGTTCAGGATGATGGAAAAAGCATGCCAATAATGAAACAGAAGGGATGAATAGAGAGTAAATAACTTTTAGCAATAATTTAACAAATTTGAAGTTATCTGAAGTTTCTGAGTAGAACAATATTAAGGAAGTTCTGAAGTATCGTTCGACTGTAGAAGATATCGAAAGTTGCTTGGCCCACAGTCTGAGAAAGGTCTAATAAACAAACAAACAAGCTCCAAAAATATACGCCAATTTGTATACATATAACTTCTACCAACAACAATAGGCCATAATAACTTTCTAGTCGATCCACGTGACCAATAGCGGATATGCTTTTTTCTTTTTTGCATCGATAGAGGCTGCTCTTTTTCGTAGATATAAGGCCAAAACAAACATCAAACGCTTAGTAATCGAGCCGGGCATCATCAAAAGTACTGCCACCTATACGCAGGGCTCATTGGATGAAAACTCCAAAATCAAAGTAACACTACATAGCGACTACTGATTAGCACCTTGTATTGTCTGTTTCAATCATTTTCATTGTTATTGCGCTCTTTTTTCATTCATGTCTCTGATCCCTTGCGATTCAGTTACGTGGCGGGAGTTTCCGTCTACACGCGTTTCGTCCATCGTTTCTGAACAAACAAATCGAACAGACGAGGTATCGTGGGAAATATCCGTCGCCAGAGCGGTTCCAAGGGTTCTCCAAGAGGGGTCCAACGAATGTCAACGCGCATAGTCGGAACAAATGTCTCAAGACGAAAACGCTGGCAGTGCCGGTAACGATAGCGTCCACCAGGCGAGGATCTGAAATGCAGAACATCCCAAAATTATTTGACGTCGGCAGTGTGACAATACTGTCATATAGCAAAAGACGATAGAAGAACTAAGTCGCGCTTCGGTAGCGAGTCCGATAGCCAAACTCGTACAACGGCTGCGACGTGAGCAGCCCGAGAGGCTCCAGAGACAGACGAAATTGAGACGTCTCGGTACACAGAAGAGACGACCGTTGTTGGTAAATGAAAGACAAACTCCCTTTCCTTCAGTTGCCTAATAGCACGAACGAGAATGGCAAGGGTAAGCGAAAAATGCATGGCTAAATCAACTAGATTTGACGCGCATTTGGAAACCGGCTGGCAAGTAAAGACGAAACGAGCAGACGAGAGTTGCATGTATGCGTTATTTACAATAGAGAACTAGTTGCTCGTGATTACACTGGAAATAACTTCGAAAAAAATATTTTGATTAAATCTCGATGTGTTTTTCTTTAATGTCTGCTAAGATTGGAAATGTATCTGAGCTTTGTTCATCACACAACTTTCAAATGTTTGTGGACTTGTCACCTGCGTAGGACAGAGTCTCAGGATATCGTTTCGGTTATTATATTTTTTTATTTATTTTACACAAAAAATATATGCTTTCGAAGTGTACAGCGAGATTTTTTAATGGCTATAAAGCAAAGCTGCAATCTAGTTCCTAATATATGGTCCTTTGCGTCCCTGCCTACAAACGGACTACAGGCCAGTTCTAGTTACTAGACACAAATATCCGTGACTGAACGGAATCTGATGAACACTCTTCCGAAAAACCGTAGAAGACAATTATGAATATCTGCTAAGATAGCCATTTTGAAACAGTTGCTTGCCATAGGGAAAAAGGTAATTTACAAAGAGAGTTAATTATTAATGTCACCGTACTAATACTGTATTTACTGAATTTATCAAAATATTTTAGCTATTTTTTCATAATATGATCTGATACTCATCGGCCAACCATAGCGCAGCCTATGTACCATAGCAGAGCTAGCGCATGTGTGACGCGATGTCTAATGTTTGATCAGTATGAACATCCAGAAATTAAGGATTGCCTGACACTGGTTCATGCTTTTATCGTTGATAATATTTGCTTATTTCGTCATCAGTGCTAATGATAGACCAGAACGAACAAGTAAGATAAATAGGTACTCTTTCTTACTGCATCACACGATGCACAGAATACCCTCTCTGCTTGCCACTCTGGCTCCATTTGCCCCGACCTGATGCATTTGGCCATCTTCCTTCAAATTCTCCACAGTCCCCGAGCTGCCGACAGAGTTTCAGAAACAAAACAAGAAAAAAAAAACCCAATTGCACAATCGGGAATTACGAATACAGCATAAACAGGAATAGCGATTGATGCAGGCCATAGCCATCGATCACAATGGCGTTGAAACAACGGCTACTACCACGGCCGTCGGCAGAGCCACGTTACGGCACTTCGAGCCGACAAAGCCAAGTATCAATATCACACTATATCCCATCATAACAATTATTATTATTATAATGTACCACATAAATTCTGCAGGCCATTAACAGTCGCAGCGACAAAATCAGCGGGGGTATAGCTCTCCGAACTGCGTCAAGAAGGCTATTCGTAATTTGTAGAAACGGTAGCTAGTGCTACCCGTTTACCGTCGTTCTCTGATGGCGCAGTGCTCCAATACTCTAGTACTTCGGTGATGTCATAAGGCCGTTTTGTCATCCGGCAATTACGGCGTAACGTTATCATTGCTGTTACGACTAGCCGTGGATATTTCCCCTGTAGAGAAGACACCTAAATGGTTTGTCACATTTGGAGAGAAGGGGCCAATTTACGAGTTAGGGCTACAAATCATGAGAGGTTTCGAAATGGAACGAAGTTGCTCGGTCTGAAGGCTCAACGACAGGATTTGGGGGTCTAGCAATGCTTGTAGATACGGTCAAGTTAACAATCGGTAGAGTGTACGGCTGTTTTCATAAAGCGAATGTGTAAAGAAAACGATATGGTACTTGCATTTCATCGGATAGACGTGCGATCACGTGTTGTCCATTGTTTCTGGTGTATGACATTTCAAACAGTGACAACGAACAAAGTTACTAATTGTAACTTAAGGGAGAAAGAAGAAATCTAAAAATACAGCGATATAAAAAATAACTCTCTACACGATAGGGGCTTTTTGATAGGCAAACATAGTGTATAGTAGCGATTGCGTGCTTTTCCTACGAATGTGGAAATTATACGTCAATACATATTTTTTGAAGTTGCTTTGCTATTGTGAGAGTATAACGATCCTAAATTTCTCCAAGATGCTAAGCAGCTTAAAGATAATTAGTATAGAGATGTGAACGTTTATTTAAAGGTCACGTGATAAACATGTCTAAGAGTCAATGCCTTGCCTTTAGAAACAAACTACTTACTCTCTTTTCCTAATTAGGCGCAAACTACTGGCAACCTTCTGATGAGCCTTTAATAACAGCGAGACCCGTAAAAAGTACTAGTCCCCACTTGGTGCGTATCTTCCAATAAACAAGCAAATATAGACTGTAATATCTATAATAATTTATACACTTATTCAATTATTAGACAAATTACTGTTTCTGGCACATTAGAGACGACGCTTTGTTGTGCTACGTGCGACCGATAGTTATCATCGCGGTAAATAGAGACAAATTCGCCGCTATTTTAGCCTAATCTTTGATGTGAAGTCGAAACGCACAAGTTTATCTTCAAGATAACCCTCTAACGCTCTATTCCAAATGGCCATGACAATACCATCGCACTATTATTGTGCAAAAGACACGCTAGCATAACACAGTAATACGTAGGGCTGACTTTACAGTTTACTTTTGAATGAGAAAGACGTCACCTGTTGACGCCATTCGTTTCGTTCGCTGACGTAAATACGCAAGGGTGTGTTCGTGCCTTGCCATGCTTTGCCGGTCTACGTCGCCAATGAGCTATCGAACCCCCTCGTTTAGCTTATGAGAAAAACCACCAAATCAGCCTATCGAATGTGGTTTTTAGTGAAACCCTTGTGGCAAATCAACAGAAAAACGCAGCAGAGCAAGCATTAATGAGACGAAAGATAAATACATAATTATCCCAGCCTTTCCTGCGATGAGTGCAAAACACAAACAAAGCCCCCGTATCGTTTCTTATATTGTTACTGCGGTCCCCAGAGTTCATCGTGAGCCATGAGTACGGACTCAGCGGCAATAAGACTCGTCTAGGCGACCGCCCTAGACGTGGGGGACGCCATCTGAGATGAGTTTCGACATTATAGAGGCGTTACCGCTGCTACTCTTGACGCTGTTGTTACATCACGGTGAAGGCTGGGGTTATACGGGAGTGAAGGAGCATATCACCAACAAAGTGGCCCACCTGACTGCAAGTAGGTTGCAATTCGCTGCTTTTAGATTTGGCCGTGGCGACGGAGGATTGTGTGTAGTAGGCCCAGTAAGAAAGGAAGATCGTTCCTGTAGGCTGCCAGTCCTTCCGCTTTTGCAGTAGATTTCTTTGTTGCTGGACATTCTGCAGGTTTTTGGCGACATCGCGACCAGCAGGCAGGAATTTATGGCATTATATGTACTATTAATGTATATATATATAATGGTACAAAGTGATGTCAAGGCTCGTGCAAAACGATATTGTGTATACTAGAGTTGTGTGCGTGGAAACAAAGGTTCTGAGCAATAATAGTAAGAAGACATCCGTTAATAATAGAAACAAAATTGCGTCGAACCTGTGGGGTGCAATATGGAAGAAGGCCGACATGCCGGCGGAATGGAACATAAAGAACACAATGACTGATAAAGGAATCTAAACAGCTCCCCAACTAAGATCGTTGTACGTTTCTAACCTATCTACATATCTGGACAGCTGAAGTGGTGAAGTACCGGTAAAAGTGACTAGGTTTATGAGCAAATCGCTAGTGCGTATACCTTAAACATTGGTTTTTTAACCGATAGTTACATATTGGTACACGAATTTATAATGACAAGCTAGCATGGCAACCTTTGTTTAACAGAGGTCACGGAGTGGTAAACCCGTGTACTAGGAAGCCACCGTGTATACTGTAAGAAAATAGTCCCTTTCTTAACAAAAACAGCCTGATATGTTAAAACAATGGATCTACCTATAACGCAAATTTACCTAAATACATAGTTAATACTATTAAATTGTAAAATATCCAAAATGGACTTCTCTACGGCCAAGATTCAATATCGCACAATTTTCAGAGATGGATATAGATACTTTTTACGATACGACCTATATAGAACGACGAATTTTACTATTCATTTGTTTGTTTTTCTATCTACGGTATTTAAGCCGTTACGCTAAAGGGCTCTTACTAGATCTAGCTAGCGTTTTCTTTAACAGATGTATGAAATGGAACACTAACAATATACCAACCATTTACGAACATCGAAATTACACACATGTTCATGGTTACTATGGCAATGCACTCGAGGAGATGCACATTAGCTACCCAGATCACGCCACCCTTTTGACGTCGTACAATTGGTAATGTATTCTTGGACACGTTTCGTAATTTCGTCCGGATGTTTACCCTATATGCGGATTTATTTGAGCGTTTGTTCTAACTCCTCTCAAATTCGTCTTCATCCTGCACGCCTTCAGTATAGTGGTCCGTATGCCACGTCTACATGGCCTTCCAGTACTACAGTGTCCTCTGTGGATCGATCTCGCCGAAGCGCTCGGTTACCGTCCTACGTACCGTGGCGAATCCGTCATCCAACAAAGGCTCTTCTGCGTGATATGCAGATTTCTCAATCCCGTATTTGGCGCTTGTTTGTTCATCTGGTATCTTTTAACACACAACCGATCCAAGGTTCCCACGATGGAAGGATTAATGGCCAGAAAGCGATGCAGGAAAACTACAGTAATTCACGGGTGTTGACATCCACAAACTAAACGTGGGCTACTGAAGTGCGGATATTTTAGCTCTTAATTTGAGGTGATGCCCGAGATGACCCGAGAGAAAGCCAGTTAGATTATTTTCGTTTGAGCGGACACGTCTTATTACTAGTGCTGGATGTACGTGATCACGCTTTCGAGTCGGCATGCAATTTTTCGTGAAGACGCGGCCATTTTCGCGATTTTATTATAATTGACAGTACAGCTTAAGAGAAGAAATACGTTTTCATGAACATCTGTTGACCGAAACGTATTCATTGAAGACTAAGGGATTTGACGTCTTCAACTCCGACTGGTTGTGCCTATTAATATGGCTAAAGGTGTTACTTTAAAGCCGATTATTAAGACTCCATTGATTCTATTCTTTATTTAGGGAACCTAACAACTGAAGTTTACTGAAACCCGCGCCGAGGGTACGTCTGCTCGTGTTTCCGTGCGATGATCTTATAACTTTGTTTTTCGTTTGTAAGGACAACAGCTACCATAAATGTTTTTCGTTTGTAAGGACAACAGCTACCATAAAAACCATAAGGTTTCACGCAATGCCCACGACGCCGACCGCGAACTATAACATGGTTTCAATAGTTTCCCTACTTTTCCACCAGGGACAAAAACGGACCAAATTGTAGACCATGGTATAGCTTTCGTATGCCAGACCATTCAGGTTGGACCATAGAAATTTCGAGAGCGAAAGTTCAAAAAGAGGACCAGAGCTATACAGAATCTCTAAACTCTGCCACTTCACCTATTCGGTTTCCAAGATTGCGGAATTTTTAAGGCCATTTCGATGATCCAAGCTGTTCGGCGCGTTCTCATTGGCCGATGTTGAAACGGGTTTTGTCCTACGAGCCTGTTCTGGTTCTCGAAGTTCTACATCACGTGGTTGACCTACCTTCTATCTCAGCGTTAAAGATTGGTACCAAGACGAAGCGCAAGTGTTGGGCCCAATGTCGATGTCTGAGACTGCAAAAGATGAGATACCCGCGCTATACTTTATCAATCAGAGTAAAGCAGTGAAAGCGTGGCGCCGAAACGAAATGCTATCAGCCATGAATCTTTTTTTTGACACATTTAGTCTACATACTAGCACTCACAACGGCTATGCCTCAGCCTCTGCATGTATCCGGAGTGCCGCGCGAAGCTCCATATTGCAGACGAGGTGAGTGTGGCAAGATATCGTCTAGACAGGCCATATCTAATAGCTCTAGGCCTACCTGGCTCTAAACATATCTTGCGTAGGAATGAGAAATAGCCGGCGAGCACCGAATTCGACGGTCAGTGACAAGAGAGAAACTGAAATATACCTCAGAGAGAGCAGACTTAGATGTTGATATTTTGCAGTTCGCACAGGAATCACCCTGAAATTTAAACGTAGAATATAGAGTAGAACGAGAAACGTCATAAGACTGTTGGAGATAGGGAATATAAGCCTGAATGAAAGTTTGCTGTGAAAAGAATCTCAAAATCTGTGAGCGTCAGTTAGGAGTTTTTCCGGCAACTATCAGATGTTGTATTATTTCCCATAATCTGTGTGTGGAATTGCAACTTACAAACCAATATACGTTCGCTTAGAGTCTTTAGCACGAGCCGATTGAGACATCGCCGCGTGACCTTTAGGGAAAAAGTAGATTGACAGTTACTGTGGTGGCAGACTTGATATCACAGTGACTATCGAACACGAGCCGTCCTGTATATAACATAAGTAAGGGAAGTGTTCAAAACTAGACTTATTATTATGAATTGTCGTTAAAAATAGTCCAGAATTTGTGAGAAAGAATTTCTAATTTCAAAGTGTTCTATATTGTCAATCCGACTCAATCAATCGGAAACCCAAAGACTGTTTGCAGAAAAAAAAAATCGATTGATATCGATCAAAGTTACTAGAATCATGACAAGTTGTCCCTGTTTAACTAGATTGAAAATTACATCGGGACATAAACCGTTTGCAGATAAACCCGTCGCTACTCGAGTATATCATACATATATTAAACAATACACTTACAAATTTATAAAGTAATAATAGTAGTCAAATCCGTGTTTTGTCGATATGTTACACGCGGCCGTTTCGTCTTTCATCCCACATGGGTCAGCAGGATAATCTCTGTGTCGTCACTGTCGTCACTGAACACCTTTCCATTTGGCAGTGTCCGGATGAGGCCAAGTCAACAACTGCTTCGATGGTGCAACCGACAGAGGTTCGTTCGAGCTGTAGTTGCCGTTCGGCTATTACAGTCCGAACAAGTTCAGCTCGATCAAATCGATGACCAAGAACGTGACGTACTTGGCTCGTGTCTGCCCACATAAATCACTTCGACCCACAACGCGCTCTCTTTTGTCCCGTGGCGCTTCGTGAGTTTACCGCTTATTCACTACTAAGGCTAATCTTGAATCTTTTAAATTCGAATTTAGAGCACTTGTTGACTATGCCGTCGGTCCGGCCTAGCCAGCAGTTGCAGGCTTGACCAGATTAATTTGAATAACATTTTACTTGAGACTATGTATCTGTGTATGATTGTTCTATATCGGACCTAGCTGATGGCCCTGAGACTAGTACCTAAGTGTGAAGCATTCCAATGTCTCGAGTGGATCTCGAGAATTCGAAGTGGGCTGCCACCTGTCAACGACGAATATGTTAGGTTAGCCGGCCTGAATCCAGGCTTGGCGGTGAACACGCGACGCACCCGTTACTTGGCGCCTGGTTCAATCGAATACAGGGTTTCCAATTAGTACACTAACGTGTGCATGATTATCGCAGCACCTTGTGTGATGTCGATGTACCGCGTGATATCAATATCCTGGGAAATAAATAGATACCTGTTACAAGCGAAACGTTCAGCGTGTGTGTAGTGCGCAGGACTTATCAGAAAGTTGTTAGTTTATTATCTGATCAAGTTAATTGCTCTTGGTTTCATTCTTTGGGCAGCATAATCAAAGCGTATAAACCGTCCGATGGCTAGCAACATGGCATCCAATACTTGTTCAATTTATTAGAAATTAAGAAGTTACGTTACGCTGTTGTGTAACTCATCGTCTATAGATTCGACGTGTGCTATTTTTCACGTAAAACCGGCATATTGTTAAGATCCAGCTAAAATCTATCTATATATAATAGAGACATAATATATGACTCTAATCAGCCACTTTGAATCATAGGTTTTTCACAGTTGTTCAGTATACAAATTTGTATCGTTTTAAAAAATCGGGACCTTCCATTACACTAACAGTAGTAGTAAAAACGTATTATCCTGCTTTTAACCGAGGCGCACAAAATTGTTTTTATGACACTGAAGTATGGAGGTACCTGGCATCAAAGTAAGTATTAAAATGTTACGACGAAAGTACCAAAATGATGTATACAAAATATATTGAATATAATCAGGTGAAATACTTATTCTTTCAATTCAGATTGTGGCACTTTCTAAGAGAAGAACATAGGTAGGTAGGTAGGTAAGTTTTTTATATTCGACCCAAAAAGGAGGATGACCACGTGTTAAATTCGTACGTATGCGTCCTTGCCTGGACTGTTTTCACGCTAGACCTTTCAAACTGGGCTTTACCTAATACTTTTTAAAGTGACTTTTCAGTTGTCGACGCTTTCAACGATAAAAACGGGTAATCGTGCTTTCTGAAACCTATACGAGTTGAAATACTCACTGGTAAAAAGATTTTTTAATGTTACAATATGTAACAAATGCAAAAACAAACCCTATAGGCTTCTCATGCTCGGTCGGTATTCCCTGGCTCAATTCAGTACGCAGCCTTTCGAAGTTACTCGTCATACATACCTCTCTATGATTTAAGTTTTTTTTCTGCCGCTAGACGATCCATCAGACTAGTTTAACACACATAATGTGTTTCTATCGGATGTAACGTCCAGCTGACTAACAACAAAATCGAAGGACGGTCAAAATGTTTTTAAAAGAAGTACTGATGCATGACTATAGACAAAAGGAAAAATATGTTTTTAGTAAGTGATAATGCAGGTCAAAACCTCTGATTAGTGTCGTATACCGTTAGCGTATTCAGCAGAATATCTCTGGAGGGATCCATGGTGTGCATAAATATAAGTGGATTTATCTCTTTGTCCTTAGAAAAAACAACGAAAATTAGTGAAAGGTCTGAATCCCTGTTAAAGAAGAAAGAGCAATATAACTTCGTTTCTATACGCTGCTAAGTCTCTGTTTATAACATTAAAATAGCATTTTTACGACGGGTCTTGAAAATGGGCATAAAAGTGATCCAGGGACGTGAATGCAGTCGTCATAATGATGAGAACATCGTTGCGATTGCTTTGCATTACGATTTACATAACGTTTCGTCCTTCTCCCAGCTCCCAGCTCCCAGCTCCCAGATTCCTCTCCGTTTTCTCAGTCGTTCCCCTTTGCTGTCAGCAGGAACATGTTCGTGCAATAGACGTCCCTATACGAAACACTTCCGTACAAAGAGAGTCCAGTTTGTTTTAGTCGACTCATCTTTGTATGTCTTTTCCAAACCTTTGCGATGATCCCGACAATCTAACACACTATTTAAAGACAACTTGCAACTTATACGAAAGCTCAAGAGTTAGCTAAGAAATATGACAATACATGGGTTAAGTTAAAACAAAAAAGTCGATTACCCTTATCTCAGCCAGCGTGAATCCCTTATCTCAGCCAGTAGTTGCACGGAAACACTTTACATGTTATGTGACTATTATATACTCTACGAGAGTGAAAAAGACGTGTAATCTTTGGAAAACTACAGATAAAGCTATCTTTTGCGATTTTCGATAGTTCACAATGGTAGTAAGGTAAGTACGTACAAATAAAGGCCAAGCTGGACATAACCAGGTTAGGCTTTGTCGACTAGCAATTTAAGTTCCGATTGTTTACATTTATTCACGAATCTATATAATGTATACAAAGATGTGTACACAAATTTAGGGTTTTGCCACAGGGCCGATTGAAATAACGCAAGATTTACATGAGAAAATAAGAAGAACGAAAGAGATACCTACGAATTCATTTGAACGATTAGCTGACTCAAGACTGATGACCAGGTATAACCTATGGAAATTGTGGCTTGTAATTAGAAGGTCGTCATATTTACGCACAAATGATATGCGGACAATTCGCACATAACTTTTTACATAAACACTAATGGAGTGCAGATATATCAGTTTGTTGTGCTAGATCGCAAGCAAGTTCCCCGGAGATGACGCAGCAGTAGCGTGCTCATCTGCTAAATTTATAATATATATATATAATAAGAAAAAATTAAAAATAAAAACCGCGGCTAAGTTCAAACCCGGGCGTAGTTTCGTCCACGTCCATAAAAGGCCATCAACCGTCTAAGGCAATGCTTAATTGAAACAAGAGCACCGAACATGAACCTTGAAACATTTAGGTTTCATGTACACGGCCATAAAACTAGCAAACGTCGAAGATCGAGCAATATATACATACGTACGAGACATCAGACGGCAATCGTTCATCTAATTAATGAAAAGTCAACCTTAGACCTGATTTCTTGTCCAACATAGTCAGGTACATCTAGGTTCTCACTCAGGATTAGCACGCTTCCTTGCAAAAATTCACACAGCATCGATTGGCAGAAGGTTTTCGCACAACGTAACCATGTACACGTATAAAAATCGTTGCAATATATTCTCAATAGCGTTACGAAGAATTATATGCCCTTACTGTAAATATTTCTTCACAGGATTCGGTCCACTTCGCCTGCATCAACCTGGTCATGTGCTATTTTTACACTGTCTTCATATGGTGCAAATTTGCACTCGCCGTAGAATATACGATTTTGGTTCCGGAATCGTATGTCAAGGCCGCTTGGTAGACTGTCAACCCACACTGTTTTTTTCACCCGTCTGAATGTCCTTTTTCTAGGCCGTTAGATTTGGTGCTGCGAGGGCGACCAGTTGAACCTTGAGTTTAGTTTGGCTTCCATCGAATGGATATGGATGAGAGCGGGAACACAGTCTATAATTTTAATAAAGTATAGCGAATGTTGTTGTTGATGATTACACCTAAACGCTACGGGCAGAGACGGACGCTATGAGAAGACATAGCATATTTTTCAAATGCAAACATGCCGCCCAAATCAACTATATAACTAAGAGTTTTGCATGACGCACGGGCATGTAGGCCAAGTAATCTATATTGAGCCATTTTCATTTCATCATGTATACGGAAAGCATATATATCGATAGTGAGCCTGGAAGCAAAAACTACCGACTGCTTCTGCAAGACGCTTGGCCTTGCCAGATACGGCACCGTTCTCGCGAAATTCATAATGACTGTAGAATATTGAACACACATTAACAGTCACTATATCTTTGTTTGCTCGCACAAAACTAACTGGCATATAGAGCTAGTTTCGTATGTTTCGTGCATGCCATATGTGAAGAGGAAATATATATATAAGCGAAAAAGCTTCGTAGTCCCGACAAATGACAGCGGAACGATGCTGTAACACTGTCAATTACCACAAAGATCGAGTGACGATAGATACTTGCCTTTGATAATTATATTAATAATAAGTAAGCAACAAGCGTTAAGGGTGTTTAGTAAGTTTATTTCGTTTTGACGTAACGCCTAACTGAACTTTAAAAAACATTACGTCTAACACTAAATGAGCATTTTCACTACATCCATGTTTCGGTTATGCGAGTTAAAATGCCGCCTAAACGTGAGGTCTTTCCGTGTATTCAGCGTTCACCTTTGACGCTGCCGCGTTACATGTTACTGCAACGGGATTCAGGTTCGCTCTGTTACTAGCGCAGTAGTAGTAGCAGTATCGTCGCCTGGGCTATTTCGGTCACCGCGGGGTGTTTACGCCGCTGCAGGCCACAGTTCTTTGCCCACAAGTCCATTTTCGAAAGTGACTATCTCGTCTGTTGTATTTCTAGTCGACACTGTTATCTTGCTGTTGTTCTTGTCTATTTCTTCTTCTTTTTTTTTTTTTTGCAGTTAGCCAAAAGGGGCAAACAACTATAGTTGTCACCTAAAGCCAAAATGATTGAAGTTGGACAGTTTTCACTTCTAGTCGGTTATTATGGCGGCCGATGCTATTATGTAAGAACGGTGGCTTAATAGAATACACAATGCCTGCTCACGCTGAGCTCCATCTCGTAAACGATAATCCCACGTCATATTCTACTACGGACTGAAATGGGCACAGACGAAGATCGTAGTGACAATGATGTTGTGCATACGCATACTATAATAACAGAATACTGTAAATCATTCTATGTCACAGTACTAGAATTTGACTTAGACGAGACTGAGGTGTGCCGTGCAGAAACGGATGAACGATTGCTATAGAAGACAACGTGCGGATAATTCGTAGTGGAATTTTTTTGCTAATCAAGAAAAAAAACGCCTGGTATATTCTCTATCTATTATCGTATGGGATCCACTCTTGAGTTGCATATACGTTCCAAAGTACCCTGCAGACGACATATATTAATTTAAAGCGCATCTGACGAAAGCTTGTATCTCATTGATTTCAGAACGTCAACACCTAGGCCACACAATTGCCGTTCTAGTCTCTTTTATGCTTTAACCAAGTTTTGGACGACAGAGTTCCGGAGCAGCCTCGACAAGTCACACAATCAATCACTACACCATATAGATATGCAACGTCTCCAAACAATACGTCTGATTCATCGAAATACGTCGTCTTGCTTGTACCTCGTTTCGCGTTGTCATATCTGATCGGAGCCGTCTACAACGTCAGCCGTTCACCACCGACACTCTTTTATTCACGGATGACGGCGACAACCGCGAATTTCTTAATCGTTTTTTTTTGCCTCTTCTCGCTCCAAAATGTCCACAGGTCTGCGCATCGACTACCGATCTACAGCGAAGCAAACATCTTCTCTGTGAATACTTGTCGCCATGTCTATTGTCTCCGAAGACCTCCTGCTGTCAACAGCGACAATGGCTTATATTTCATATCAATGTCCGGCAGCCAAGAAGGCTCGATCCGACCCCACTACAACAGCTAGGCCGTGACTTCGTCGAACACCTCTACAAGAACACACGTCGGGCGCCGGCATCGCCCGAGTCCCGTCGCTGTCATCAACGCGCTCTTATAGCAGCAGGCGGATCGCTCGTAGACAAAATCAGCGCCACTGGCAAGCTTCTGTGTCCACTACCGACGCGCCATTGGTGGGCGGAAACTTCAAAGGTTGTAGGACGCACGCCAGCACTTCTTTATCAACAACGTTTACATGAGTAGCGCGTAACGCACTGGTAGATCACAGACCGTGAGCCGTATATCGTCGACCGTAGAATGACTGCGATTGTGGTAGCTAGTACACACGTACCCCACCCCCCAGCATCGAGGTATCAGGGGAACGCAACACGTTGCCGAAACAACTCCTCTATTGTGAGTCTGTCGTTGCCGTCTGTGTAAGCGCATTTTTATTTTCTGCAAAAGTCGTCGTCGTCGTCGTCGTTTCCGCTTTTCGTATAACTATAGCTGACAATATTGGTACGACTTTCCCGTTTTGGCAGGGCCTTCATCCACGATAGTATCGAACTGTAATATTGTATTGGTAACAGAATCAGCAGCCGCTGGCATATTAGGGAGGAAGATCGGACAACGGCGACGGAAACAACAACAACAACAACGATTGTCCTCCTTAAGGTCACGATTACGTTCGCGTCGCTGATCGCCTAGAGTGTCTTATGTGTAACTTTATGCTATATATTGCAAGTTGAGGTTGGTGGATGCACATTGAGAGATTGGCACCGTGAGCCGTGTGAGCTGTATCATGTACGCGTCGATTTGCTGCGCGAACATTATCGCGTAGTAATGTAAATATATGCTATATTATAGTCGTATGTAAATATAGCTATATTATATATTGTCGGCAGAATTCACAAGCTAATAAAGCTGCTAGCACTGTTGTGTTCGATTCGATCCCATTGACGTTATCGGTGAATATTGCTGATGGTGACGAGATGCGTGAGAAACTATGAAAAGTCTTATTTTTCTAGACAATGGACAACTGGATCGTGGAGGATTATTCAGGTGACTCGATATTAGCTTCTTACTAATAGCTTTTAACGATGTGGTAAAAGCTTACTTCATCCCGCCGGTAGCGTGGCTAACGGACTCGGTTATCTGCTACAAAGGCTATCGACGTTTCGTACAAAGACGATTTCGGTATCTTTGGATAGTTGAAACGACGTAAAGATAAAGTTGCTTCGAACGTATCCTCGAGTGGATCTAACCTTTCAACATCAGATCGGTACCTGGAAAGAAACACATATTGGCTTACGTGTTTGTTTATCTCCCAGGTCTGTATAGCGTCTTGTGCAAAGAAGGAACGCCAAATAATAAGCAGTTTCACCCATGTCATGAGCGACATGCGATTCGAATACCTCTAGCAAGATAACGCCTACTTCGGTTAAATAGAACCTTATTAAAAGCCTGTTTATGGTCGTATGCAGAAAATGTACGTACCGATCCACCCGCTCAAGCCCATGGGTATAGATACTCCCGACGCCCCTGGGTAGTATGTCGAGGAAATGTGACTGGGCAAAGGAGACGTCAAAAGTATCAATTAACATAACGGCAACTGTGCCCTGACGTACCTCAAAATACCGAATCAGAGCACTGTATATGTTTAAAGAAATTATGAAGAACTAGAATCGATTACATTATAATAGAGAGGGCAGGCTGTTTACAACAGATCTTGAAATTATCCAGTATTATTTGGCATTATTATCTATATTTAGTGTTTAGTTAGTTGTTTTCTTGAATGATATTTATTCCAACGTTCATCAAATAAATGGGGTCCAAAGTTTAGTAAATACGAGTCCCATAGTATACGAATACCTAAGTAGAAATGAGGTCTGGCCTGCATAACTAGCATTAGCCGTTAATCTCTTTAAAAGCAAAGGTCGTTTCTTGGTCTGTGAAGCCCAGTACGTACAGTATGACGTAGACCATATCTCTATTAAATGGCTAAAAGGTTCCAAATCTTGCAAATGTCGAACTTGAGAGCTACGTGCTTCATAAGCATAAGCTCCTCCCTCTCCCCCCCCCTATTGTTTAACTGTCTCAACCTATTAAAATTGTTATTAAGCTATAGACTTTCATACATTTCTTAAACATAATTGAAACATTTTGGCCTTGCCCAACCAAGCTACTATTTATTCTCGTCCTTTCGATTAGAAGCTTCTTGTTTATATTAGCCTTTTTATAGACCCCTAAAGTCTGAAATTGCGCGATAGCGTGACCCGTTCACATGTGTTTACCTTGCCTTGTGATCGTTCATAGCTTCTAATACTTTAGATCTACCCATGGACTCGTAACATCTCAGCGCATAGCTGATAGTCTATTGAAAGGCTGCTAGTTACTAGGCTGTTAGTGCAGGTTTTTCACTCTCGAACTATAAGTTGATGCAGGTCAAATAAAAAATCCGCATTCGAACAAAGGGCCTCGATCCTTTCAGTGTCTACACTGCTTCATTATAGCGTTGTAGCTCAACTCACGCCATCATCAGAAATACCTAGAACAGCCACCTCCAATTGCATCAGGCGAACAGATGGGAAACGTACGTCTTAAACTAACAACAGAACTGATCAATACAGGGTTCCCCTCACGCGAGATAGGAATGTCCATGGCCTCGAACACAGGTCGCTGGTCGGAACTCCAACCCTGAGCTGTTTCTGCTGTTCGCTAACTGATTCCTACATAGACTATTCTGTTATTTTAATTGCCGTTCTTGCATACATCTTATTATGACTTTATATATATGTAGTATAATAACAACTAGCAAGAACGACCGTACCATCTAGCTTTTTCGGTGTTATCTGTGCCATTGAAAAAAAAAATCAGATATCTTCGTATAGCTAAAATGGAGGCAGATCTATTCTAGGTAGTTTTGCAACTTTTACTTCTGTTGTACGGGGCCAAAGTCAAAATGCCAACACTATCCGTTATATCTTGGCGTGTGGCTATACACCGAGTGTACGTGGGCTGAAGCAAGTAAACGGGGCTCAGACGATCAAATGTCACAGCTGGAATCAGTATTGCTGGCAACATCTGTAAACGATTGTTTCCTGGAAATTACCCTCGGGAAATGCAATATGACCTTTGCTTTTGTATAGCACCATCATATTAGCTCGTTCGAGATGACTCTCTTTAGTTAACATACACTTGGGTTGTCTAAGCATCTTTATGGATAATTGCTCAGAGGATATGGTCTCGATTCGGGTTTACCTGAAACTGTGCTGAAGTACAGAAAATTCTGAAGCATTTACCCATTAGGCTGTATTAAACGCCAAGGAAAGTTGACACGTTAATTTAATTTTTTGTATGTATATTTGAATCAAGTTCACGATCTACCTCAATAATATTATAATATAGCGATAAAATTTTTGAGAATATCTCTACCAGGGTGAGTTAAATAACGCAATTCAGTGACCACGCTTAAAGCGATCTTGGTTATGAAACTAATTAATAAACCTGAACCGTTATCGACATACATACATACATACTGTGTGTAATTAAACGTATACAAATAATAGTTGAAACTACAAGTTTCGCACTAAACTATTTGGTACCACTGGAACAAGTTGTGCCGTTCCATTATAACTTAATAGCCCTGTTTCCTGCTGAACCAAGGTGGTGAGGCTTAGGGCTGCATCAATATAATAATGGCCTCTTCTGAAAGAGCACGTAAAAACCACTTCACATATCAATATTAGAGAATTAGACCAAGCCAGATTTTTGATATGGGCATTTTGAGATTGCGTATTGTCGTTTACGACGATTAGAAAGGAAGTCCTTAGCTTTTTCGTATCCAATCTCGTTAGACAAACTCGAACAGTATTGAAGACGACTCAGGCCAGGCCAAACAAGATGCCTGTTTCGTTTAATTGTAACACAATCGTCATTGTATTGAAGACGATGGATTTAACAAAGCCTCTTGCTCGGTACGAGCAACAATAGATAGATATCTAGCCCTTTCTGCTATCTGAATAAAGGTACGTTTTTGTGTAACCGTCTCGTATGCGGGATATCGATGTTGAATGATAGGGTGCAACCGGTACGGCGAAAAATAGGCACACATACAAATTCTGTAATTATGTGTGGCTCCATTTTCGTTTGGCCAGTCTAAAAGTCTGCTTCTCTTTCTTTTTATACAGTCCTCAATGAGCTTGCTCGGAATACGCATAAAACAAATCATATATATATATATATTTATATATGTATATCGTCCGTAATCTACACCAGTCAGCAGTGGTAGCTGGTAATGCTGTCAACGCAGCGAGGCTTCAGATGTGACAAAATATATGGTTCATTTTATATATTTATCTATACATTTTGTATATAACAGATAAATATATCTATATATATTTCTATTAAGTTCATTTGATATTTTTTGTGTATTGCCATCCGGTGATTGCTTAGAACGTTGAATTTTAGTGAAAAATTGGGTAGAGCACTGATTTGTCATCGATTCCTATCACATTCATTATGGCACATCGTTTTAAGAAAGCTTGAGTTATTTTTATTAGAAACACTTTATAAATCTGCATAAAATATTAATAAATGTACCGATTTTGCAAAGGGAGCGTCCTCCTTTATATATAAATATTTGTAGTTGCGTGTTAGCATATCGCCTGAGGACCGCAAAAAGTTCTAGGTCTTCATGTCCTTACCCTTGAAAGTACGACCAGGTACAGGGGGAAACACCTTCTCGTTTCACAAGAGCTTTAACAGTGTAATGTGAAGAGCCGTTGGGGAGTCGCCAGCTGTTAGATCGGCAGCAGTCGTCATTGCTGATGGTCCTTGAAGGAAGAGACAACTCCAAAAAGCTCAATCGGAATTTCATAATCTAACGTATGGAATATGCAATGTCTTGTGCCAGCAGAACGGTGAAACCTCATTAGGTTTCTCTATCAAAGCATATGGGGTATGTAGTCCGGCGGAGTGCCCCCGGCACGTCCAGATTCGCTAGATTACTCGTTCCTGACTAGCATGACTATTGCATTGCACCGAATCTGGTGAATGGCGTTTGATGTGAAGTTCACAATTACTTATACACTTTCTCGAACTTTTTTTGTTACTGAAACGGATCATGCATTTGACATTTTTATCTATTATTTATTACATTATTGTTTGATGCTTTATCATTAACTTTGCTATAACAATGTCTGGTTAGCAGATGTCAACAGCATCCACAAGTCTGTCTAAATTACGTCCTAAACAGTACCGTTCAATCTTCTATTCAAGTTCAACGTTCACGCCCCGGATTCCATAGAAACCTTTAACGGAGACAAATAGTTTTTTGTTGATCTTCTGGAAGAATCTAGAACAATACAGGAAAAACTATTATCTTTTCTAATGTAACGTTTAACATTGAATATGTCTCTCACATACAGCCGTAAACTGACTACCAAATATACATTTTTCCACTGCTAAACACAACAATGAAAATTGCTTTAAACACAGGTGGCGCTGATTTACATTAGGCCTTTCGACCCGTTCGCCATCAGGCTTAAAGCTTAACGCCCCCGAATCCTGTTTCGCTCTTACGCGGCTCGTTTGCAAAACTCTACCATTACGAAATTACAAAGTCTTTCTTGTCGCTGATGCCATTAGTGCAGCCGAGGCAGGTGTTGCTGGTCTTTAATACTAGGTAGCCAAGGCGAAGCTTGTCGACGTCGACAATGGATATGAGAATTTACCGAAGAAAAATGTGATGCTTTAAAGGAAAACATAGGTAGCTGGTTAGGCCGACTTTTGAGATCGCCGACTGCCAATCTGGGATGATATCGCGTCATGAGATGTCTTTGCTTGCTGACTCTTACATAGTTAATTTTTGCTACCGCACTTGATGCTGGAAAATCGCATTGGGACGCGCTTCTACCCCGCTCCCCACCGGTAGTTTAGTTCCGTTTGAATTGAATGCAAGTTCTTGCGCGATCGGTGCTAGCTCAACCGAAACATAGTTGAATGCCTCTCCAGCTTGTATTTTCCAGAGCTGCCGGAAAACTCCTCCGGTTTCATTCTGGAGGTCACTTTGATTGGGAATCCGATCTAAACCGAATAAGGTAGGATAGCTTTAGATAGCGATGAGTTTGTTCATGGCAGCAGGCTCGGAACATCTAAAGGATGGACAAGAATTGTGAGGCGTTCGAAGGTAATCTAGAAAGTGCGTCGTCAGAGCTCGTGTAACTGCGTGGCCTGTTAAGGCTAATGCATGGGCCCCGAAATCGAACATAAGGTGTATTAGGTTGTCGTGAACCATTTAGCGGGTCGAAAATTTTCAATAACTTTTGAACTACGTGTGATTAGAAACGATTATCTTTGGCTATAAGCTGATTGAGTGTCATCAGGGAATAATGAGTTTAGAGGCAAAGAGATCGTTTAGCGGCAAGAATCACTGCTAACTGACTAAGCTTCAAAAAACTGAGAGCGACACCGCAGATTGGTGGGGATACTGGGCAACGAGGCCTTCGGCAATACAGCAGTTTACTAGTGGCGTAATCAAGATAAGAAACCAAACTGGTAGATTGAAAGTCACAGAAAAGGTGAATACATTTCAGGACCTTAAACAGAAAAATAACTTGTTGTAATTAAGGAAGCTTTAAGCAAACAGCAGCATAGATACCCCATTTCCTGTTAGCTATGCACGACACTTCCAGAACGGATTGCTATGGAACCTAAAAACACTGAAGCTAAGGAAAAAGGAAAATCGATGGGGTTTCCAGCAAATTGAGTCCAGAACAAATATAAATACATGTGACGTAGTCTTTACGCAACTACTTTCCGAAAAAAATTGCCTAGACCTTAGCATCGTCACAGACAGAGAGCTGTCATAATCATCACAACTCGTTTGTAATTTCCTATTATAGTTCACTTTCTAATGTTCAGGCTTGCTGTTTGAATGTACTAGTAAGGTACTTTTTTGCTGAAAGCTTACGTGCAGTGTCCTCACCGATTATCGGTGTAATCCGTTAGCGCTCTCATCCGAGAAATAAAAACTTAATCATTGACTGATTTTCAGCAGTAGACCATCAATTTGCCCTCTAATTGAGCTTATAGAAGTGGGCCGCCGAATATTTCATATAGGTATTTACTGGGTTCGTTTGAAAACAGTTAGGGGCTCAAAAGTTACCTAAATGTTTCGATTTGCCGAACAGCTCTGGATAAGTTAATACATTACTTGTTAAAGAAATTACGCGAAGCGTAGCTAAACAATTACTGACGACTGTAAGCGTACAATGTATCAGAATTAACGAGTGTACAAAACAACTGATTTATCCCGTTCAGTATACAACCACAAAGCCCCTTGGCAAATTTTTTCGTCTCAATTCTCGCCAGAAAGCTCGAACCCAGATAGATGATCGGATAACGAAAGTATTCTTAATAATCGAAATTGCGCTTTTCTGTAAAAAAATGACGTCTCTACAAGCAATATCTGATGAAAAAACAAAAGAGTGCAAGGTTTTTACGAAGTACCTTGATCGAGCCTCCTCAAAGCCTTTGGGTATCCGAAAAAAAAAAGCAAGAATCACTAGTGTATTGAAGAGGGAGGTAATGTCTTCGGAAGAGACTGTAATAAAGAGATGACCTGTTAAAGTCATCGGCGAGCTCCATTTCCGATTATCCCCCATTTGGAATTTATGTCTGCCGGTAGCTCGTCATGTCGTTGAAAAGATCGCAGGCGAGTGTATTGATTGATATAGAATTCTACGGTAGACCCTTAATGCCACACGTGCATTGCCAAGCAAACGTTGCATCCCTGGTATACAAAGAGCGTCCATTACGGCTTTATGGAGCTCAGGCGTAACTAAAAGTTATGTCCTTTTTACTTAAAATGCGAATGCGCTAGTGTCTAATAATAATATATGATTCAAAAATACATTTTTATTAAAAGTGCTATTCCACTCGTATGATTGAACGTTGATTTTTGCTGAATATAACTTACGCTGCTTCGATTATACTTAGCAGGTTACTAAAGGTCTATCCCGGCTTAATAAATTATCTGTATTTCGCTTGTTGACTGTACAAAAGTAATCGTTCGACAAATTGCTGGAGTCGATAGTCTGAGGGGTTTGAATTGTTTGCCGTAATTGGTGTACGTCTATCTGCCATTCTTGGCGTAAAAAAAATGCTCGTACATTTTCAGAAAACAACAGCAGACCTGTCAAGGCGAAAGGTAGCGCGTCGTTTTTAAAATTTGACCAATGATCAGCCATTATGCACTGTATTCTTGCCGGACGAATCCCCATCAATATTATAAGCTACTTTTTGTCTAATTGGCGACCTACGCTATTGCCTATTTTTATCAGCTTCCGAAAAATATCAAGGCGGAAGATTCTCAATAGAGCTTAGATTTAAAACGCTTTAAGAGGCCGTTTTTAGTACACTTCGGTCCTGTATATAACAATTAATGCTTATTTTGAAGCGCACAGTATCAACTGCCAGTTGGGTCGAACCCTAACGGTTAGTCTTTTTTTGGTACTTTCTATGTTGTAATATACCTTCTGTACTTATACCCTTTTATACTTGAACCCTTATAATTTTGGCATTTTTGATCCGCTATCAACCCAAAATGCAACTCAGCTGAAATTTTTCGTATGTAACATTTTCGAGCAACACCTTAGCGAATTTACACTTACAGATGTCGTCTGGCACGCAGATATTATATTTGAAAAAGAAGTTTTTTTTTTAAAATGGCCGTTCGTTTAGTGTTTCATATTCTGAATTCAAGGTATGATCACGTGTACATTGAATAAACAAGACAGAAAGGAACCACACCCCTAGCAGACGCAAAAACAATTCCTGCCATATTAAATGCGGCTTTAAAAATAGCTAATCGAAAAGGCGTATATATATAATTTACGTGTTAGATATAGCAAAACTTTATATTTCCCTCGAGTACAGTTCTCGCATAACCGAACACTTTTGTTGTTAAATGTGTCGACAATTATCTAGCCAATTTGCTATAACAAGCGAATGTCTAAGGTCCTCAATTCTCGATGTAACTATTTCAAACTATAATAAATGGAACGACGTTATTTCATATTAGGATAGTATTATCAAAGTCAACGGTGACGGTTGCCACTGTCCTTTGAATCGTGTATGCCGATTTCCACTTTGTTTTTGTCAATTCCCTGTAATACTCGAGGCAAGACAATCAAATTGACCATGGAATCGGTTATCGCTACCGAAAATAGTATATATTTGAGGCTATATTTCTCATATTCTCTAAATCTATTTTTTCCTAAGGACCATCTTTTTTGCACAGGACCGGCTTTCAATACTTATTCAGCCAGTCATCCTCATTTCGTCATCTTACCCCGTTTATCCCTCTATTGGTAAACACGGCAGCGCCTTTTCCAGCCCCCCAATCGATGCACGGTTTCAGGGGCAAAGCTGCCCTGGGAAAACGCCACCGTAAAGTTGACAGATAGACGCAACGCACGAAGTTATTGACAGGGAATTGGTATCCGTTAGGTAAATTCCACACGGCGAGCCGAAGGGACAGATCCTTGTGAGCGCCGAAAGCGACTCACTGTTGTGGTCGACAGTGAGAGGCTCACGCGAAAGAAGGCCGGTCCCGAACTGCCTTCTCCTGTGTCGTCGGTTCCTATCGCAGTGGTGGATTCTCGCTAGCGGGTTTTGGTGGCTGGATGCCAGATTCGTGCAGCCTGCAGTGTGTTTTTAATCGATCCAATCGGCACCAACGTTACCTCAGATTGGCCCGATCTTCACACACCTCATACTCTATTGGACGTCTTCGTTGAAGTGAGATGTAGGGCTTTTCCTACACCGTCAAGGAAAGGAAGTGAGAGAATGAAGACTAGTCGCGATGGTGGATTGATCATCGATCCTCGTATTGCTTTTCGGCCTGGCTGTTTTGTTGACATTGCCCCAATAACATGATGATCTTTGCTTTTGCTATTCAAATCGAAATGGTTTAGTCTTGGCGGTAGGTGTGGCCAAAGTTTTACCTTTAACTTGATAGGATTGCCTCGGATCAATAGACAGATAGACTAGAACAGAACAAAAAGTCTTATCTTTCGTTCCCTATAATAAATCTCAGCAAGCACGTAAAAAGTGTGGTAAGAGTGTATTAAGGAATTGATTAATTTTAATATAAATGCACTACCTGATATTCACATGCGATTTGGATCTTATATGCCTATTTCATTTTCACTTGACAAATATAAACACCCTATACTAAAGGCCAAATATAAAAATATTCCATAATTAATAATGGAAACTAAATATGATGGCTGACAAGTTTCATTGATTCACAACGCTGTGCTTAAAGACTTGTATCGTTCGTGAAATTTTTAATGACAATTAAAAATGAAATAAAACAATAGAAATAACTCAGATGCCCGACGTTTTAAATCTAGCAAAATCACTCGTTGACCTTTAGAGAAAGCTAAACCCAATAGGGCACTATCTTTTTTTAATCGAAATGTTATTTCTACCACATTACAGAAGTAAGACATCTCGTTCGTGCCTTGATGTCGCCGAACAATTCACCATCGCTAGAAATACTCCTCAGAGTAGCATCAGCAGCCTCTGTAACCGCTATATGACCGCTAGTAATTGAATTACTCAAGTCTCTTCCACTATCTGACCCTCAAACACCCCTGAAGAACCCCGTACCTCTTGGCCACTTTATTCATGCGACCTAGTTCATCCTGCCAGGGCGCAGCAAGTCCAAACGCGAACTATGTATGCGGAGAAGCTGCTCAAGAAAAGACCTCTTAACCAACTTTGTTGTTTCTTTCTTCAAAAAACAAAAACCCTTTCACGCCCTATTATAGAAAAACGTCTCTCAGACTAATTATATTGATCCAAACATCTAGGACAATCGAGTTACACTAAGAATGCTTGAGTGTAAAACTTACTATTCAACCCCGCATGACAAATGCAAGACGTAATAACAGATGGGAGCAACTTGAAGATGATGGCTGTGACGATTTGTGCAGATAGCTGATTGGTTACCGGAGATTGTGGGTTACCGTCCTAAACGTTCTCAAGGCTAGTCTTATGACACAACTTGAAGAGCACATAGAGATAAAAGTCACTTTTCCATGTGAATAATGCTATACGATTTGTCCCCGCCACCAACGAAATTTGGCCATTGAAACACTGATTGGTTCACTGTGCCATCCACATAATGTTACGAGACCAGATGACCGCGGGAACTGTGCGAATTTCCTTCGGTTTTTTTCTTATTTGGTCCTTTTGCTTAATGCCCACACCCCCGCTCACACACACATATGCATACCATACAAACGTACACTAAGAACTTGTGCACAAACTAACCCCGGGTGTTTCTTGGTTATTCTCGTGTTTAGTGATCGCGATGGCCCTATCTGTCTTCATCCAACAATGCTATCCTTCATGCTCAACATCTTACACAACGCCCTTCTCCTTTTTTTCGTTGCCTGGCAGATGCAGTGTCGCAGCTGCGACTGCTTGGCAGGCCAAGTTAATGCAATCTTGTGCCCCATAGTTGATTTTCTTGAAGACAAGAAGGCGCGAGGCGAGGCGCTTCTGTTCTCCGCTCGTCGCTTGGAGACCCCCCTCCGACTAAATACGTTGGCAGGTCGTGCAGGACTAGCAAAGCAGACTTTCCTGCTATACAAAGAAGGTCTCGTCCGAAACGATCTTTAGTCCTTTGAGTGTTTCCCTACAACATTCGGGTCATAGGAACGCCTTATATAAGCCAAGGTCCTAGACAGCCCCATCAAGCCCCGCTGGACCGCCGAACAGGCTTAACCTAGTACGTTCTTACCACCCCAGATAGGCGACCGACTCCCTTAATATAGCTATGCTGAGGCTTTCTCCTGCTTAGACTCTCAGGTTTTTCGTTTTTTTACTTTATTTCCATCTCTTCGTTGCTGCGTATGGGGTGTCGCTGGCATGCTGCACTGCTCATATGAATGCCAACAGAATGCCCTGATGAAAAGACTCGTCCAATGATCGTACAGGCTGAATCGAACTGAGCAAGGAAAAAAGAGAACCATAACTGAGCAGTTGACAGCGGAACTTTGGAAGTTTTCGATGACAAAAAGGCCAAGGCTACATACAACGTTAAAATAGTCAAAAAGACCTTTCTGTATATTGTCATGACTACAAGTTAGTGATTACATACATGAGTGTGAAGCTAACGACTTTAGTGTACCGGTCCCTGCTAGCCAATAACAAAAGCTCATTGGTCCGTGTCAACTTTTTGACAACATTGAGATGACAGACAGTGCTGTCGAATTGGAAACGGGGTTAGCAGAGTATGTTGACGATCCGTCGAGGTTGGTGAAATTAGTTTTTAGCGAAATTTTGCTTAGGTGGAAAACCACGGACTACTAGCAGGTCGCAGTGGCCCGCCCCAGGGAGCAAGTACCTGTAGAGTTATCCCGAGTTTCGTTTGAGTTGCGATTGGCTGAAAGCGGATACAATTCAGATTGAAGCGAAAGTTTCGAGCAATTTAAACCGAAACGGACGCTACAAGGCTTACTAGGCGCTTTCAGATGGTCAGGCTCAATGTTTTCTATGCTAGATTTACAGATCTTCCTAAGCGGCCTTTTTTTGCAGACTTTATTATTATGACAAATTTGAATTTGGATGCAAATTCAGTCGCTCTACGGTAAAATTATACATCGCAGCGGCGTTTCCTTCAGTTTACTAGCCATGTTTAGTGAGGATCTAAGCTCGGCTATGGATGCAGACTGAAGGGCATGTCCAAGATTACTGATACAAGATACTGAAGCGATAGTGCTTAAGTATTTGCCTAATAACCAGGGTCATCCATAACGAATATTGGTTCGATTCTGTGCGTAGATAAATATTGATACTCCAGTGAAAATCCGAATAAAGACAGGAAAGGTCAGGAACGTCGCTTTTTGTGCTCGGTCCCACCCGATTGCCTTATTTTGCCCCTTACGTTGATAAGTCCTTGAGGCATACTAAAACAGAGGTACAGAGGCCTGTCGTAGAAAAGGCAGCTGCGACTTCTTGACTGTGGAAAAGTGTCAGGATGATACTCAGGCTTAACCAAGTATTTTTTTGTACCAATACCGTCTCACCTAAAAATGTAAGTATAGATTTCTCTCGCAACGCGAGCCTGTCAGATAATGGCATTCTCGTAGCGTTAATAACCATATATGAGTTAGCAAATCGTCACTGGTCTCCAGTAGTTTCGGTGTTGTGGACAAGCTGGAAAGTAGATGATTTTCGTTGCGTATGAAGGGCAGCCGCGTCGGATACCCGTCAGTCTACCCACCCATCGCTTCAGGCAAAACAGGACAGAGAAGTTGTCTAAGTCGATGTTGATGCCCATCGAACATACACAGATAAAATTTCGCCCTTGGCATAAGGCTCGTATAACACAGGCGTATGTAAACCAACCTGTGGCCCAAAAGGTGCCTGATATGACGACGTTCGTTCCTATAAATCCATTCCAATGTTACAGCCAAGATTGGCTTAGATCGTTGCAGAATCGAAAATGTCCCATCCCGAATCAAGAGAAGGTTACGAGCCGTGAAAAAACCCTGATCGCGAGATGAGGATCTTCAGCACGATTACTGTGCCCGAACCCTTATGATCGAAAGAGATAATATGATTTTGTAACAATAGGTACACTTTGGTAGTTCTGTAAACGGAGAACGGTCTGCCTTAGCGTACGTATTTCAATTTGTCGATATGTAAAGGTATTGGTCAGCTTAGATATGTTAATACGAATGCGTATGCAATACGTACGTATAGAGGTATTCCGTCAAATCCCCTAAGAAAAGGCCAGAAAAATAACGTTCTACGCAAATGATGCTCATTCTGTGTTCTGTGAATGGATATTTAGCTAGTGACGTTTGTTTTAAAACATCACCTGACAGTCATCAATTCTTTCAGTCAGCACAGTAGTGGTTAAACCGGCGCCATGCCTTAGGTAATCAAAGTTTGACTACCTCAGAATAGATGTTTCCGGATTATTTTACTTTTTTTTTTTGTTTTGAAACACACGTCAGTATTTGGATATATACTCACAAACCAAATAATACAAATTGATTGCGCGGTTACCTTTGTAATCGTTTCCAGAAGATTTTTTTACTTTCCAAACACATACATTTCCGTGAACCCCCTTAAGAGCATACGATGAGGATGACAATAATGTGACGTTCATCATGTAAGCCGTATATTCTAGCACCAATGCTGCTTTTAAGAAAAAAAAATTTAGAGAGCCACTTTTGGCCATTTTGACATACAACAGTTGCTAGTCCTACACCTTGCCGTTTCCACTGCTCGTGCCATGGGTTACTTGGCTCTGCTGGCGCTGCTAGGCTTGGTTAGTGGATCCATAACCCCAATCCACAAAGACAGCGAGTCCCCTGCCACTCACTAGCCAACGTCCTACCTCACTTCCTGCTCTGTCCTTCCCTTTTTTCGCATGGGTTGTTTTTGGTCTATCATTGGTCGAAAGGCGAATATGGTGAACAAAAACAAATACTAGCTCCCTCATTTGCCGGTGGACACCAGATAATCTTCAGACTGTCCGATTTGCGACGGTTTTAAGGGGTTGTGACTACCCCAGCTGCGCGGATTGTTGCTGTTGGGGCTCGATCGGCAGCCGACTCATTTTTGCTGCACAGCCGGTCCAAATAGTTCGAGGCCGGTGATCAGTATGGTAATTGTAAGAAGCAGCGAAACACAGGCCTCTATTGGCTACCCGGCGACGTAGTGACTTCTGTTTAGGCGTTAGGCTCCGAGCTTTCGCGAAAGTTCAATAGCAGCCTATTTAGGGCTAGAGAACGTATGCAATACGTATGTTAGCGAACAGGATGTATCAACATATGAAACGAATTTGCTGTAAGTACCCACAGTCGAAGGCCAATGTATTTCTATTTATTATCGTCAGGATAGTGGCTTACGCGTTCCATTGAATGAAGGTTGGGTTCTTCTATACATATAGATGTGCTGATGATGACAGGATGCTTTCCTTGACCATATCTGTCGACAGCTACTCTTTCTAACATATACGTATATTTAATTCATTAAATCTTAGTAGATAGATAGAAGAATTAACAAATGTCAAACATCATGTGCTTCTCAGATACGCACAGATTCTTTTACTGTTTGACATAAGCATTGAGGAACTATATATATATATATATATATATAACTATAATAAATAATAAGTTCCCCTAGTGATTAGAAGTTCAATGTTTAATTTATCGAAACAAATGGATAACTGTTCTATTAAAATTCAAGCCGTTATTGAATGAGCTCAATGTGATAGCTCGAAACTCACTTTCGTCAAATATCAATAATATCGCGCCCCTTCCTCTATTCTTTTTACCGTTAATTCTGCTCGATCTATTTTCGTCAAAATTGTTACCATGTTCATTCTTCACCGTGGCGCTGTGGTCGCTATCGTCGTTAAATCTGTTGTCCCCGTAATCCCTGTAGCACCAGAACCTTGTCGGATTTGTTATTGCCGTTACTCGAGCTGCCGTCCCTCACGCGCATCGCTACGAACTTATTGTTAAATTTGTCTGGGGCCTGCCTGTCTTTTGTTCGCGTATAGCCGCTTTTTTACTTGCGACTTGAAGGTTGCATTCGCTCTCGTCGTAGCCAACCTTAAAACGTCATTTGCTTTTTTCATTCGAAAGTAGAAAAATCTGCAGAAACTGTTGGCATTTCGACAATTACTCGAGTGATGGATGTGCTATTATGTTTTTGACGAGCGTCAGCGGCAGCGTGTATGCCAGCTCGGCAGGCGCAATAACACCACGCTGGCCATCGGAGTCATCGGTGTAACTCAGAAATCACTATCGCCAGCGTCACCACGAGGTCCTTCGCCACGATATACCCACCTGGGACCATCGGTGAATTAGCTGGACCAAGAGCCTTCGCCGACGCACCGGGGATGATTGAACTGAGCTGGCCTGATCGAAAACGCTAGCGAAATCCAACAAGAGGTATACCATGAGAAAGGGAAGAGTAGTAAAAGTAGACGAGAGGGCATAAAGTGGCCAGATGATGACTACCGGAGACGAACCAGACCAACCAATCAATGTTCTGTTCATTGGGCGGATGGAAACATGGAAGCGCAGACACACACACACACACACACACACACACACACACACACACACACACACACACACACACACACACACACATACACACACACACACACACACATACACACGTTCACAGGGAAACTCTCCCAGATACGTCGCAGAGTATATGGATACCAACCCAACCCACTAAACGGCCCAATGGGTAATGACGAACTATGAGTGATCGAAATGATAGCCAATGTCAGTAGCAACATTCGAAGGCGCTGTCCGCAAATCGACGGGACCACCAGTGAAACGGCATTATCATTTCGATCTGCCACCGTCAAACTCAGCACAGTATATATGATTAATATTATCATAGTTGTGTGATAAATTAAAGTTATATTAGTAAAATCAAATCAACAGTCTTTGTTGTTGCGTAGCGTCATTGTTGTGGTACGAATTGCACGGGGATTTCGGGCGGAGAATATTGGTGGTACAGGCCTCACACACACTGGCAAAAAAAACTTGAAGAAGATAGGTTTTCGCTAATTAAACAGGAACTGTTGTTATGAGAGGTCTTAATGCACATCGTATAAGCTGGAAGAAAGACAGCGAGAGAAAAAGCAAACCAAATAAACCTGGTGTTATTGAGAAAAAAGAAAACTAGCAATTACTAACTTATAACCAAATGATATCCGGGAAGAAGCAAAGCACGGGGCAAAACGTTTACCTGCTTGCTCTTCTAGGATAAACGGTGCTATAGTTGTCCATATTTAACATGCCCACTTCACATATCTAGCTAGCAGCGGACCCGTCCTATAGGTAGAAAACCCGAAATGCATCCATACGTTCTGCTATATCGTACAGAACATTGACGCTTGTTGAATCAACATTCGAAGATTGTCAAAGATACGTGACTTTCGGTTGAACCGCAAACCGTCAAATGCTCAATTTTGGAGTTCCGTCAGCACCTTCGCTTCTTTCTTGTGCTGTAGCTTTAACACTGACTATATTTCGCTTCTGCGATGACTTCATTGCGGTTATTTCCTTTCCTTTGCCTATTGTTATTCTCGTCGATGGTTGTCGTTGTCGTTGTCGTTGTCTGCAGTTGTTGTTATTGTGTGCGTCTGCTGGAGCTGCCCTCTCGTTTTAGGACTCAGAAAACCTGACTGTGGAGGGGCAATGGCTGAGTCCCTCTGTCTTTGCTTGATCATACGACATGCAAACATTTGGAGCTATTGTTTTGTTAACGATTTGTCAGATAAACGTACTTTGCTAAATCTGTCGTTGCTGGCAGGGTGTTGTTGTTGCTGCTGCTGCTGCTGCGGCCGTTGTTGCTGTTATTATTGGCGGTGTTTTTGTCCTCGATGTTAACGTCGCTGTTATTGCTATTGTTAAGCATTTGTTAGTAACGTTATTTTGATGTGTTGTATGTATCTCTATAGCAAACAGCGTTTCGTTTTTAACGAAAGAATTGAATAGTGAGGAAGAATTTCCAGCTCTGTTCGACTATGCTACGCATCGACAAATAGGCCGGTGAATGTAAGGACGATGATCAACAATACACGTCTTTTTCTATTCAGTCGTTCTTCAGATCTTCCGCACTTTTTATCGCTTTATCTTTGTTCTTGGACATACATTGTTTTCATTTGCTATCAAATCCATCTATTTTTATTTTTCGATATCTATCAATTTCATCGCAGGGACAGAGAAAGAGGGGCAAATGGGGAGATTGCTGCGGTACAGTATTATATGGTCGTTGCCAACGACCACAACGACTACGAATACCGCAAGCTACTTTTGTCGATTGATGGCAGCAGCTATACAAGCAGCAGTAGAAAACAGCCGATGAAGTAAAATATTGTGGTGCTCAAGCGGTCAAAAACTTTCTTCTGCCATTGGCCAGTGATGTATTGATGGACATTGTTGTAGCACGTCGTTGAATATGGCTGGCAGGCACTTTCGTAATAGATGTGGCCACATCTAGACGCGCTGTATAGACGCACGCAGGTTCCTGCTCGGCACCGTCAAAACTTAACTTTCTATAGCCTCATCCGTAAGTCGACGGTCCCGACTTCTGGAGAATGCTGGTACACGCTAACTTTTACAGCCGAAGTTCAAACCACGCCATTCGGACATGAGCTTGATCAATGGACAACTGGCTTACTTTCTATCCAAAGTGCTTCTGTATGCGCAGGCTGTTGTTGACGTGTTAAAACGTCTTGATGATTATGATGATGGGGACATGATGGTTATCGCGGTACCTCACGCATTGAGTAGATTCTTTCGGCTTTTGGTAATACTACGTAGTATCGCTTGATTGTTGATGTTGGAACGGGTGAATCAGTCTCTCTGATAGGGCACACGGCGAGCCTTGCTCCTAATAGAACGCCTGCTTTTTTAAGTTTAAGTCAATATGTGTTGTTTGGATATCAGCTAACTAAATGAGATTTATAGAACAAAGCTCATCAAATAAGCCAGGAGCAGATTAAATCTGATATGCAAAAACTCCTACCTTCTCAACGCATGCTTCAATTCTAGCCTTTTGACATTATTTGCTAATAGATTATTATTGCTGGCTTGCAGAGCAATAAGATGAATTTAAGTTGCACAGATTGTTGCTATTCTCAATTATTAGCCTTAAAGTACGTCTTTACGATACTATATTTAATTTATTATATTAATTTTTTTCTTTAGGTTAGTATATTGTATTTACTTCTTATTTATTTTTGGTGTAACCGCTTTTAACAATTCTAAGGTTTCCAAATTATAAGTCAAAAATAACCTGTTACATAAGTTTTTTCTTCCAGGCCAAAAATACCTTGAGTGCTTAAGAGCTTCTCTTACCGTTTACATCAAATAAAGTCTTCAATGATTTTCTATTAAAGAAATATGTATGTTTGCAACTAAACGTTGGGTTATTGTATAAAATCTACCATCTGCCCTTATCACTTAAGCCCCTATTTTGCTTCCCTAAAGCCTTATTCGGACCTGAAGTAACTTTTGATTCTGCCTACCTAAAAGCAGGCCTCGACCATGTGTTAATAGGTCATAACCAGACTTACTGGTCCCGTTGTATCTGTTGTCGACGCTAGTGTTGTTAATGCCGCTCTTCAGGCCTATTATAGTTCTTGTCTTATCTTATATCTTAGGGCTTATCTCGATATGCTGCTGTCGCCAGAGTTTAGCCGTCCGCGCGTTCATCGTTGAGGAGGTTTCCTTCTTTGTAGTTTTTGAATCTATCGCAGTGGAACTCGCTACAATGGCTAGCATTCTTCTGACGTTGGAGCAGCCGACTCTAACGTTTCCATTTAGATTCTGTTTGCTTCTGCACGCCTCTTCGGCCTCTTTTACGGCTTGTCGTTGCCTCAAATATTTACTCGGCCAAACGATCACCGCATATGTACAAGCGGATTGGATGAATCGATCTTCCCTTCAGGGAGTCAAGCATGAACGTAGCAATATGCCTAATACAACTCATGAAGACCTTTGGGGGGTGGTCGCGCCAACCATGTTGCTGTATAAACATATCAATGTGTGCCGTCAAACTAAGAGGAGGTATTCATGCTAAAAGGCGAATGATCCGAAGACTCGTATGCACAACTATAGTAGTGAAGAAACAACCACAGTATAGAGAACCCGTTGATGCTGAAGGTCAGGTCAGCTTTCCATGCGATATTTTAGAAGTCAAGTTCCCTCCATGACGTCTTTGAGGTTCGTATTCCTGCTGTCGTTGTTGCGGGATTATGTGATTATAATTTATTTAATATTATTATTTTAACTATTTCATGTAGTCGATTTGTGTGGCGGGACTAGAATTATTACTAGACTTGTTTGGATAGTGAACTTGAAATACATAAGCATTAGTCACAAGGGGCGTGATAACTGCAACGGTGAGGTTTCACACGGCGCACTGGTATACTCACCTCAAGCTTCGTATCAATAGACAAAACGTTTTATTAGCAATCGAACATGTCAACACAAGCGTCAACCGGGGTGTGGAGTCGAAGCTGTTGGTATCGACGAGAGCACGGTATAGTTACTAAAAAATCTATTCTCTTACCCTAGTCGTGCATTGCCTGGAGATTTTAGATGACATCTTTGCCTTTACCATGTCTCAGCTTCTATTACACAATTTTCAGCTAAACGATAGGATTCTAGTTGCTAGCAAACAAGAACATGCGCACCAGCTACGGGTACTCTAGAGCGTCATTTGCGTGATTCGGTATTGTTATATGCCAATATGATTTTCATTGATTAGGAAACGTAGGGCAATTCAGTAATCGGCATAATGCTAAGTGAAACGTAAGTTTATCATTAAGAAATAACGCGTCGTACACCATCACGGAGCGCACCTTCCTAATGCACCAACCTGCGCACCGGGTGACATTGCTTAAGAAAGCCATAGCTACTGTATGTACGGCACGCGATGGATGATTTAGGCGACTCTTTCTGGTCCTCAGTAGTGGATTATAGGAAAAGAGTGGATTGTGGACTGAAGCGTAACGAGGTAGCCCACTCAGTTCTATAATTCAACTAGCAATAAACAACGCTTGAGGCCTCCTACGGGTTACGACTAATACGAACAGATTTCAGCTTTACTATAGGAGCGTCTACCTACACTATAACCTGTATAGAACTTCGGATAGTGTCAATCGAAATAAGGACTATGTAATGCTTTACCCACATGCCTGCTGGTTTCCTAAGCGTCCTTTGAGCGTCGCCCAGTCCTGGATACCTTGGCGTAGATCAGCGCTAGGATGTAAAGCCCAGATCGCAAAGCCAACACAAAGCAGCGCGTGCGCAAGAACTAAAAGTCTTTCACCCTAGGCGGGCAATGCTGATATATGTGGTAACATATATAGTTCGGTAGCGATACCGCTATACTAGTGCATGAAAACTCCACATTATCGCAACTTTGAGCAAGTACGCTGGAGTACTCTGGAGGGAGTTCTCTTCTTTGTACCCGCTCTTGGGTCGTAAGCCGAGTCCACACGCACCTAAGTAGAACATATGGGCAGGGGGATCAGCTGTTGACGCAGTAAGAAACTTACTCTACCTTTCAGGCTTAGTGGGCCTGTTTCGCTGATTCTGGCAGGGCATATACAAACAGATTAAGCTTCTAGAGGCTTACAGTAGTCGATGCTGCCAATGAGCATAATGAGAAGCTGTATCTTGGGCTGGAGTTCAGGCGCAAGCCTTAGAGGAAGATTTCAACTCTCGCTGAGCACGAAACAGATCAATTTGCAGCATGCTTGGAAAGAAGCTTGTCCAGACATTCTGTGGTAACAACGGTTGGTCTGCCGCAGAGACTTAGCAGGTCAAGCAGAAATCTAAAGGATTCAACTATGCACGCTGCTTGTGGGCCACTTTCTAAACATTCGTTCGTTTTTATCTCCCAACTGGTTCGTGGGTTTGCTGCCGACTTAAGTACTACGTTTACAATAGACATGTCGTCGTTCGCTTCCGGGATTAGTGATGGTGAGTGAACGTTCTATATATGAATAAATGAGCTGGTGTGTGTAATCAGTCGACGGGGTAGCGATGATAAGCGAGTTGAACTAAGCTGCTTTAGATTCGTTTTTGTTACCATAGAATATCAAATTCAACCATATGTAAGCGTGCGACTTATACAACGTAGAAGTGTTGGATATGATGCACGCTTGAATACCTGCACGCAGGTAATAACCCTTTCTGTTCTTTGCGGTAATACGTGACACCTGATAAATTATCACCACCGATATGGTGGCACTCTGTGCAACCCTGGTGAGTTCACTGGCTTAATAATATCTTCAGAGATGCAACGATCTCAATAAGTTTACTCGGATTTCTCCCAGCTTATATAGCTGATGCTTTGTGGCACCTGGTTAGTTACAGTGGGTCCCACTGCCGATGCGTGTCTGCAACGACGTAACATAGTACTTCCAATGAACTTTCAATTAAGTGAATTTCAATTTAATTATTATGTAAACTTGAATCACCTATTTGAAAATCGTTACGCTTGAACTTTGTGAGCTTTCGTTCATTCTGGCTAAGTTATTATCGTCTGCTAACTTTTTCCGTGTCTGCATTCGACAGTTCTACCTTTATCCATTGATACTGTGACGATCAGTATTTTGCTAGACAATTTTTTGTCTATTCAAATCAACTCTTGTTTACGACTCTAACTACGTAATTTGAATTTGCCTAAAACATATGCTAATTTCCTATGTGTACTCTATGATACTATTCTATTAGGATTTTGTAGGTTGTACAGGAAAACGGACCGTACTTGCTATTCCTTAAGGTCCTCACATTGAAATCCCGCTTGGACACGCATACGCTGCACTAAACACGAGCTTCCGCGTGTAACAGTTGTCGAAATCGTCTTTTTTCTTTTTGTAATCATAATGCGTTAACTTGAACATGTTGCGGGTCCCGCTGGTGGTTTGTTGTCCATTGTCGTGCGTCCGGCAATGCTAAGCTGAGCGATCTGCTTGACGAAATTTGTTCTTCGAGCAAGAACAACGCGATCCGTGCTGTGTGCCAGCGCGTCTTCTCCGTAAAAGGGCGTATAATGGCACGATTTTTTCAGTTGTCGAGTCGCTTGTACTTGTTGTTGACGCTGAACATACACAGTGAAACTATGGAAGGAGGAACTGAAGAAAACTCGTTCAGTTGTCCAGCTCTCTTCTTCGGATCGGATCAGACCAGCAGTCCAATTTGTTGTTCGGTTCAAAAGTATCCAGCATAAAACAACAACGACGGACAATAAACGTAAACATGACAGCAGCTGCAGTTTCTCAAGTTGAAAAGAAAAGACGGACTGAGCATATAGAAGGACGCGAATCTGCACACTGAAAGCGAGAAACACGGATCCATACGTGAGGTCAGTTACCGGTTGAGTAGAATCGACCGGCTTTGTCATGACACTAGCCGGTCTTGCACTACGTCGAGGAGGTGAAAGACAGCGGTAACGCCATCAGGCGGATCTAAACTGAGGCAATGATGTGAGAATCCAATACTTTCTCTGCGTCCGTGTGTGTATCACACCAATGTATAAAAAAAAAAAAAAAAAAAAAAAGCTTTGGTTCGAATTCAAATGTAAGTTCTAGATATCCAACATTCTGGCAATCTAACCACATTAACCAGCTTGAGCCTATTGAAGAAGCAACAGTCCGTCTTCGCCAAAGGATCATCGACTCGACATATCTGTTGTTTGAGTCTTGTATTTATCGAAAACCGACGAAGTTGTTGTTCTCATCTCAGTCACTGCGCGATTCGTCCCCAATGATCTTATCTATGTAACATGATTTTTTTTGATGAACTCGGTAACTGCCGCTACTGCTGCTGTTGGGGAATAGTTACTTGCTTACGTGTACATTTTGTCGCTAGTTCGAAAGGTATCTTTCAGCAGTTTATGGTATGAGCGACGGAGGAAAGAGACTCAGACCGGCGCAGTCTTTCATTGTAATTCTGTTCAGTTTATGGTTCGCTTTATCTTTTCACAATTTCGAGCATAGGTCTAGAGTAAAATTTCAGTTGATTCAACGTAGAAACCCAAAAAGAAACAAGCAGGCCCGGGCCTCTGATAAAAATCGGTCGTGTCCGTAAACTAAAGGAACGTTGTTTGTTCCCTTGTGTGAGCATGACCGAATACAGTAATCGGTGTTCAGAAGCCTCTTTATTATAGTAATTCAATTCCAGAAACTATCTAACGTATGGTGCGGCTGCGTGATTCCATTAATGTATTGACTTAATGAAATTTTTAAAACACTAACCGAAAAGCAGGCATGGATCTGTAGTCTAAAGGTTTGCTGATCTGAGAAAGTAGCTGACGGTGAATGGCTTCCGTGAGATCGTCCTGAAGAACGATTAGCCACTTAAGTTCAATGTAATTGTATTATCAGATCAGCAAATGGATTAGCAAAACGTCACTGTGATATGTAGATGCGGTTGATATTGGTTCTTAAACATATTTAGGTTGGGTACAATTTATTGGTTGATATAAATAATATCTTTGCTGCGTACTTTTTATCATTTTGAGACCCATCCCATTTAGGTGACCCAAGACGGTTTCCTTTGTATACACCGGCGACATTTCGCAGGTCGAAACGCGTTTTTTTCTTTTACTTTGAAAGCACATGTTAGGCATAGAGTAATTTGGCCTGTTGTTCAAGCAAGCGTTACAATGCATAGTACGTACCATTAGTAAACTAGTTTCTGGAACCTTTTGATTTATCATTCATGGTCTATTGGTATTTAATTCACGCTCAGATCGGCTAATATAAGCATTAGAGAAAACCCAACTGTTTACACGAAGATAATGATCACTATTAACTTCCTTTCTTGAATTTGTCACCCGTATTCAAAGCCCAACTCACTTCCTCCAGTATCACAGACCCGGTTGTCACGGCATTGTATCGTTTTCTCTACTATTGCCTTATCATGGCATTATCTTATAGAGCCATATTTCTATCAGCTCATAGATGGCAATAAGCGACGCGTCTAAGGCCGACTCGGACCCACTTCGATGAGTCCGCTCATCAAGAGCGATTCGTTTCGAATAGATAACTGATTACGTTCGCGTGCAAAAGCAGCAAATATGCTAAGTCGCATTTGGGTTAATTCTAATAAATCATCATCGTTAGCTATTGTGAATCATTCGTAACCGTAAATGCTGCCGTAAGTACCGCCAATCACCCCCAAAACTTCAGCGATCTGAATGAACCAATTGCCCGTCGGCCTCGTACATGCAAACTCCTAATCAGTACTATGCAGCGAAGATGTCATATGGAGATATGATCATAACATGGCGTCGCCTAGCAATGAAGTACAGATCGCGACTAGGAATACTGATTTGAGGCAACGCAAAGCAGCTGAACCAGCGACAGGCAACAATTATCTAGATTAAGACGCATTGCATCACATCCCTCAGTATCAAACTGTGCGTAGAAATGTCTCTAACCATAGACTCCACACCACTAACCCGGTTGTACACACGTATGTATCACAATGGAACGTCAGCGTATGCCCCTGTGGCTACTCCGTGTTTTACTAAACATTTTACTTATACAAGACGATGATTAGGATTACTTGTTTTCTGATTAGTTGATTTGAAAACGGGACCACTATTAGGTAATACTGTAATAACGTACGTATTCGTTAATATCACAGCTACCGATACTGCATCTTAACAGATCTATGTTTTTCATCATATAGAAATCCAATGGCGCAGATTAGCCTGAAACATTAACACGGTGCGTGTCGTTTATCTATCACAAGATGATAGTGTGACAACTGTAAGGCTTCACCGAATGCACAAAAATTTCACAACCTTTCCTGTTGACACAGCAAAGAAAATTTAGATCGAAGTTAATTTTAATCAATGAATTTGTTACACCTCAGGTGGGCCAGTCTTTGCAGAGTAATACGTATTGTTTTCTCCATGCATTTAATAACTTTTCATGCCTAGTTAGAAATCTATTGCTGGTTCTTTCCTTAGCTCTGTTTATTCGAAGAGCCACATTGTAATCTGGGCATCAAACCAGAAGCGGCGGTGTCTGGGCAATCTCAACAGTATCTCTGCCTCTGCAAAAATGCTTTTCTGACCAACAGTTGCTAGGTATTATCGCATATTTTTCTTGAAGGTTGCGCTAGTATCTCGTAGCGTAAAACTCTTAGATCTGCCTCCTTCTGGGTCTTTTCATTCATCTTTCATCCTGTCGCTTTCAGGCTTGGCAACGCTACGTAGCGAATGGTGTGATTCCCTTAGGCTTATTGTATTATATTGAGGTTTTCTCATAAGATTTAGAACAACTTCACTATGTTTTTGCGCCCTTCTTTACAAACAAATGCATTTTGAACAAAGCTCGCGCGTTAACTTTTTTTAGCGCATATTCCACTCGTTAAAAACAAAGGGAGATACAATTTCATGGGAATGCCCTGTTCTTAAAGCAAAATCGGTTTTTTATGAACAAAACGAACTCATATGACGAAAGAAATATCGCCGATGGAGGGGATACTGACAAGAACTGTGGCAAAAGGACTTCTCCTCCAGGGGGCATCGAAACGTAAAGCAGGGCGCGGCATAGATGGTGTCGACTGGATTCTTCTCTCCGATGGAATTCTCCCAAAGAGTCAGGTTCGCATTAAAATCATCCAGTGACCTCCTGGCAGCAATAAAAACGTCGAGGTTTTGAGGTTGTTAATGTTGAGCATCAGGTCAAGTTCGCTACTTCAAAGGAACTAGATCTTCTAGGTAGTTCTAAACCCGTGGAACTATTGATGAATTAGGGTAGTGTTGGGAGTACCTTTAACACGTTGCTTGAGTCTACTACTTGAACAAGCACCATTACTAGTTCCCATTCGACAAAGGTTACAGACGTGTAAAGGACGCTTTTTCTTCTGACAAAGAAAAACGTTTCTTTTGACCCCGTGAAGTCTCTTTCGTGCCGTAAACTTTTACGACGTCAAGAGCTTTCGAGGAAAAAACGAGATCAGTGTGAAATTGGATGACATGCCATAGTCTAACGAGGCGACCGCAAGCACGCAGAAATGAAAAGCAAGACACAAGAAAAATTTAAGAGTTTATTATTAAGAGCATTTGTTGGAATAGTAAGGTATCATAATGGTTGTCGGTGGAGTCTCAAGCGCCTCAGATCAATGAACCGGATATCAATGAAGTTCGTTCGACTTACACGAAACGCAGACCATGCAATGCTTGTTATCATACTAAAAATACTGAAATTGTTAATAAATAACAATACTACCGATATATTGTATATATAAAATATCGCAATCAACAAGAAAAGGCATTAGCAGGCTCTGTTTCGATACCGTGCACACACCGCTTTGACTCGAATCATATTGAGCACTACTGGAGAAAGCTACATTTTTCGAACCATTAAGGCACCCTAGTCGTGCCGCAGGATTCACAATGTTACAACTAGTTTATTAACTATGTATCATACAATACAATTGTTCGTAGAGTATCGCATGTTATAGAATCCTCCGAACAGCTTACTTCGTTAAAACATCTAATAGATTACAGGATACGACATTGGTCATATAGATATAAAGCAGAAACTTGACAATCGTTTCGTTGCAACCCCATTTTTCTGTCCAAACACAATCAACTTCTATGACTGAAACCTTCTAAGTCTAAAACTGAGTCGAAGTTGCAAGCATTTTCTACCTTTCTTCAACTACCGAAGCTATTTGCTATATTAAGGGGCACTATCAACAAAACTGCTACGCGTTCCGTGTAATTTCTTTGCCTATTTTTTCGAACTTAGACAAATAAGAGCTTATCTCGTCTCCTTACGGTTGAATAGGCCCGACGACATCATTTAGCACGACTGTCGTTCCCTGTTGTCTCGTCTGTTTTCACCGTTTGCATTAATTCTATCGTTACCATTGCTGTCATGTATCTGCTATTGGCATCCTTGTAGGAATCCTTAGCGGCAGCGGGTGTCCTACAAGTGGCAGTGGCACAAGCTACTGAATGCGCGTCCTTGCATCGCCTGCACAATGCGTGTCATTATGCGTTGCTGGTGGCTAATTAGAGCATTGTATAAGTGAAGCCACTTACGTGAGGTCACCTTGAAAGCTTTGGCCGGATTATTTTGTAGTACACGAGATGAAACATATAGCAGTACCTACTACTCGTTATCTTCTGTTTACTTGTTGAAATCCATATCTATCTGTATTACAACGAAACCGAATAGTAGAGACTGGGGCGAAGTATCGAGATGCCTTCACTGTGTAATTTTACCTATAAGGACGTGTGTAGCAGACATTATTGGTGACAGTATGGAATCAATGGCATAAAATATCCGTGTGTTGGTAACATGTCGTGCATTTAATTGTATTGAGAATGTCGTCAAGATTCATTAGCGGACGGATTTTGACTATGATGCACCAATAGACATTTTTGGTGGATATGCTTGAGTCGTGTTTATTGATGGGGTGGTTGTTTTTCCTTCGTTTGTTTATGGCACGTCAACATCGAATTAAATTTCTCACAAAAGTGATTCTTGTTATATCTAATAACATACAGACTTCACAAACACTTTCAATCTTACCCTGAAATTACTGTCCGTGCCAGCTAAAGTGAACTTCCACGATAATCTATTTCACACTTACGAAAATAAAATATGACGTAAAGAAAAAAATAAATATATAATACGGTACAATCGTTTTTAAATATAACCTGAACCGTAGCCTATTTCAGGCATTACAGTGGGAGGATTCCGATAATACACTCAATAACTGAATAATTCTCTGAATAAGCTCCTGTAATACGTCAGACCCGGAACGACCTAAGCTCTTTCAGTGCTCACTTACTAACTTCACTACAGACACCGTCTTTTAATCGGCACAATCATTTCCAGCCATTCCCATTTACTCAGTGCTTTTCCTATAAAGCGATACCTCTTTACCCTCTAGCTCTCGAATTTTGTGTTGTTTTTCAAGGCCAGACGATGGTTGAAGTAATTAAAGACCTTTTTGAAGTTAGTTTTGGCTGACAACAGCAAAGATACGTACGGCAGTCTTTTACTTTGCGACATGAGTCGGAAAATCGATTCAACGAAACAAAGCCAGACAGCTGGTACCAATGATAGATGCAAAGACCGCGTACACTCAAGGATTTCTGTTATCCTTTCTATCCATGAGACCTCCTGTTTTCGAGATGCGTCGCGAACGAATTGGCATACGGAGTCCAGTAGTAAATCAAGATTTAGATGTTGCGTTTTACTGAAAAATGCGCTGTTGCTGTCACACATTGTGTGGGTAGTAAGACAGCACCAAGGCCGTGACAGGGATCGACTTGAAAGGCGGCCACTTTAAATGCGGCATATGAAACCTCTGAGCCAGCTGATCTTGTTCGTGTAGATATAGTTATATTTTATGCTTCTGCGTCCTTACAACCTCATATTTTTGGTTCGTTGTATTATCCAGCAACCTTTAGCAGCAGTTCAGTTGGGAGTAGGAGACCATGTTTTCGGTCGGGATGTCTGACGTTTATCCGTTCGGTGTTGCTTCGTGAATGTGACGAGCTTAGGGTTATGCAGGATATTTTCTTAGCTGCATAGGGGATCTGCGTTTAAGATGTGTGGTATGCCTTAACAGAGCTAACACGAATAGGCATAATCGTAGCAAAGGTGGGAAGATCAGGTCTTATCAAAATTTACTTAATTAACTGGAAAAATGTTGGGTCTAGCATTTGAAAGTTTTCTAAGTCTGCTTGTTGTTACAGGACACGCAATATGTGTGTACGCAAAACCTCTCCATTACGATCGTTTGCTAAAGAAATCTAGCATGCCCCATAGATAGTCTCACCGCAACAACCTAGCACTTCGTAACCCATTCCATGTGGTCAATGCACTGTCGCCCCTCGGCAACTTTAATAGGACCCAAGAAATGACAATTACCAGCGCCATAATACACCACTAACATCCGTTCCCAAGCGACGGGGGCGCTCGCTAGCCGAAACGAATAAAATGCGTAGTAATGGCATTCGGGCTAATAGTGCGACGGAATAAACCTGCCCATTATCCGGTGTATAATAATCGTCCGTATGAATTCTGCCTGCCACCACCGATGGCTCTCAATAGGTACCACCTCGGAGATGACTGGGTATATGGGGTTCGGAAGATCAATTTCAAACAAATCCACACCTAGATCTCCTTTTCTACACAGGAAAACTAGGGTAGATTCGGACGTTGTCAGTGGGAATCAGGGGGGTCAGCGAGACATAGGCCTTGGGGTAGAAAGAAACCTCAGAAAACTCAGCGAAAATCGCTAGGAAAGCCAACCGTCAATGATCGTAGAATTATAGGGCCATCGTATGCTAGGTAGCCGAAGCGGAAGAAAAGACTTTTCGAAGGTTCCCAATGCAAAGTTCAACTGTTGGATCACTCTTGCACGAAAAAGATTTCAGTGTGGTTTTCAGATGCTTGCTGTGTTTGAATCGCGAATGTTACTCAAGTGAGAATACACATACGCGTGTAGCTTGGACAAAATTCTAACGAATGAACAGGTGGCTTATCGGTTTTTGTCGTCTGTAAGTTTGAGTCTGAAGGCGCTGAGCGCCCAAGAGGTGGTAATTTTTGGAGGGATAGCATAAAACAAAGGCGTTGAAGGGCGAGATTTAGACCAACTGGGAAGACGACGAAGGTATTTTAGCGCTGCAGTCTCGTTCTGTATTCGCTTCATACTGCCCAATTTCATTGCGAAGCTTAAGGGACGCAGGCCCGAGCATATGGAAGACAAAATGGAGTTCACTTTGGTCGTGGCTTGGGTTTGCCATAGCCCATCAACCCAAATAGATATCGATTGAAGCTAGGTGCCTGATAGATCGTATTGAGCTGAAAACCTGGCCAGATCGGATCTTAAACACCGTCTCAATGTACACCAAATGCCGATCATATAAAAAAAGAACAGCAAAAATATATGTAGAGAAAAACGCAATAGTGATCAGAAATGACGGTAGCAATCAATGACAAAAATACTGCAAGGCAGAACAAGGCCTAATTGTTAGAGGTGCATGAAATGAGACAACACTAGCGCCTTATTCCATTGGGTCCGTTTTTCAAGTCCGTGTAACGCAGGCGTTAGCACTTGGTAACAGCAGAGGCAAACACACGCTGTGTGAATAAGTACCACTAAGTACAGAACGGAAGGTTAGAGAGCTTTACACGGGAAGACGTTTGCGTAGCGGAAATGATGCCAGACAAAATGGACCCAGAAGGCTTCGTCCTGCTTGAATCGTTGTCGAGGCTTCATGCCAACCAAAGCGACCGACAATGTTAGCTACCGTCTCGAAAATAGCATAATCCGAATAAAAAGGCTTTGCCCTACGTGACCCAGTGGCATCAAAAACCAAACTGAGGTTTTCAGGTAAAAACCATAGCTGGGACCAGCCACAGCAGGTGTCCAAACGCGGCGAACAGGAGCTATTGGAGGCAGGAGACATTGTTTTAGATTGTAGTCGGAAAGAAATTACCTTGAGCATTGGATATGTCTGCGAAAGGAAGAAATACAGCGGGAAAAGCTGCCAAATAGCGATTTATGACGCTGAAATCGAGGCGCATACGAGTCAGCATTGGCGTCGTTGGCGGATGTAGCTGTGGGAGTTGTTAAAAGACCAAAGCCTAGTTCTCCATAGCGGTCCCTGTGGAATGACATGTCTGTAGTAGCAGCACCGATGCCATTTTCATGCTTCAAATCTTCATCCCTTGAAGGACGGAGAGTGTCCCTTTGCTCGTTTGGTGTCACGGCCACCTAAATGTCGATATTATCGGAAATTTGATGTCGATACGTGTCGTTCTGGTTCCACCAACTGACGATCTTCGCAGATTCTTAATGTAAGTATTTGCGTGCGCGTTCCGGCAACATCGCCAATAGAATGAATATAAATATATTATCTGTATTGAACATTGCCCGTTTGTACAAATACTGTTATTTGTCTATTAAATTAATAAGTAATTTGTAATACGTATTTGTTGATTATTTGTTATAATTGATTGGTTTCCAGCGGTAGTGAATAGGAAACTATATATAAATTCCGTCTGAATCTCTTTAAATGAGTAGTTAATTAAATTTAAAAAAAAAATTTACATGATATTCATTTTCGCTGTTTTTACTATATTCTTTACTATACTATACTATATATAAAGCGTCCGACCATGTTTAGGTGTATACAATTCTATTCAAATACTTAACACTTGATATTACTCAGTACCTATAAGTGGCGCTAGTAAGTTTTATGATGATTCGAACCCTCCCGGATTGTATGGGCCAATAGAAGCTCTGGGTTGCTGGTTTCTCAATATAAAAATCAGTACAAGAATGCTTCTGTGTGCTTATGGCATCTGTCCTAAAATAAACACTTCAATTTCAATGAAAAGCTTACGATAAGGAAGCTAAGTACGAAAAGCAACTAGACACCCTTGAATTTATCTGACAAATCCACGTGAGCAGTAAGATCCTAATATATATAATTAGAGCGAAAAAGCCAACCAATCAAATTGACTATACGCGACACGCTAATGATTGCGCTATGGCTGGTTATACTAAATATTTGCCAAATATATTCGTTTACCACAATGCCTGCCCAAAAAATAGACTAGCCTGAAACCCTTTACGCTTTCATAAGCCTATGTGTTGAAATCATCCCTCCCCTTTGGGTTCTGGGGTGGAGCTCGCGATCGTTGCGGCGGCAGTTTTAATTTTCCGCAATCCATTTGTCACTTGCTTTATAGAATCATGTGTGCGCGATTCCCTATACTCTTCTATGGGTAACACTCTATGCTCTCATGAATTTGCTTATCCAGAACAATTCAACATTGAGCGGACCTATAGCGTAATAGCCGATAATATCCTCCAATCCTTTTTCAAGGCTCTGGAACAGGTCCGATTTATTTAGTAGAAATATCAATACTATAATTTATCCTCCCTCATTTAACCCCTTACTCCAGCGATCCCTTCGCCAACCAACTGTTGTGAGCAGACGTTTTTTTTGGCTACCTCATGCCGATATGATCGATAGAGTCGTTTTAATAGTAGCGGAGCTTACCACACTGCAGAGTTACCAAACGATACCATCTAGCAACTCCAAGTATGACCCATATAATTGCTTACGTATATATTTAATCAAGACACGTCGTCCTAATGAGCTACGTAGGGTTTGTCCGTGTTGGCTGCGTCCTCGCAAGCCTCCGCCTTCATGAGGTTCAGAGGTTTCTGATACACGAGCGATGTTGTGAGGTCACAGCCAGCAGCAATGAGATCTTTTGCTCCACGGCACCAGCCACCAACGTCAGTTACCGATGTACGCACAATGCCTTCGCGAATTGCAACGAGTCAAGCCAAGGCTCTAAGCGTCGCTTCTGAATTTCTGTGCTAGCTTAACACTGGGAACCACCCTTCGGCGCTGCAAGAAATGCCCCGCTGTTTGACAAGGCATTATTAATGGAACGCTTCGGCTCGTTTAGAGGTTTTGACCGTTAGGGACTAAACGCTTTTAGGGGCGCGAGCCAAAAAGGGCGTTCAGGAAGCGTTGATTTGAGAGCTCCTGAGAATGCATAGAAGACTGAGCTGTATTGGATTGTACGGATGGATGTACGAGGGGCGCTTCAATGCTGGAACGTCGAGCTTCGTAAGCCGTGTTTAGGGTTCGTGCTACGCCCCTGAATTAAGCTCTTGTTGCTCAACGGGTTACATGCATGAGGTACGGTGTTACAGAGTTATCCAGGCCGCAACCATCCTACAGGGAGTTTGGACAAATTATCGTAACGCGTCAAACACAGCTGCATAGCCTATGAACTCTACTAATGATAACTCTAGAAATAACTAGATTTAGGGATGTCGATACCATTTGAACCTAAGAACTGTGTCTGTGAGGTTTTGTAGAACTTTATTATAAAGTTCTTATATATAATATATAAGTATAAAACAGACACAGTTACAAATAGGCGAAAATCCGTGCATTCAGGTCCTACAGGCAAAGGCGAGGCTAGAAAAACCGACAGCGAGGGAGCAGTCGAGCGTAGCCGATTCACGAGTAAACGGGACACATTCTACATGGATTCGTATGACTCTGGATACACCTATTTAAAGCCCGAAAAACGTAGAAAAGGGCAAGACAGTTAAAGTGGGCGAAAGGGATCTGACAGATGTAGCTTTCGTGTGTGGAAAAAATACTAATTTGCTTTTTTACTTCGGCTCCTAGTCGCGTAACCGTTTTTGAACATTGTCCTTCCGAAACATTAATCAAAATTTGGTGTACTTTAAGTATATGCGTATATAAAGTTGGGCATTGGACGTGGCTTGTCAGCCAACCCAGTGGGCAAACCCGTAGTGGATTCAGATTTGTATCGGGGTATTATGTCTATAGTACCCTAGATTGTCGTATTGAGGGCTGTATAGTGGTAAGGAATATTGCGTTCATCCGTCCGATAAATTATTCTTAGAAGAAAGTTTAAAAATGAGCAATTCAGGATAAAGTTCAATCCTTTTCTCTAAGATGTCCTAAGGGCACTCGTTTTACTGTGCCCTAATATGCTTTAGCTAACAAATATAGATGTGCATATGTATATATGATGCTTATGCCAGTCCTGTAATATTATGTTATGTAACCGTGTCTAATAAAAAAAAATTATACGCGAGGAAAATTCCATAGAATTCCCTGAATTTTTGCAGTTTTCCTGCGAACAGTAAAACCCAAACAAGATTGCATACATTTCTAAGATAAAGGCAAGATTTTGTTAATCTATTGCTTTTTCAGCAAAATCAGCGACTACTTTAAACAACGAACGTTTTTTTCAAGAATTAATTAGCGTTCTTACAGCAATGCTAGGGCTACTAGACAAATAATGCTAATAAATAGATAACATATGATACGATATAAAATGACGAGCTAGGTCAGGATAGCCGCACATTTGTCAAATACTGTACAAAAGTAATCAAGGGGTGAGTGGCTATGAGCAGCACTGAATTAAATTTTGGCTAAATGCTCGTTAAAGCAAGCAGATAAAATGACCTGTTTTTTTTTTTGTTTTATAAATACCAAATGATCTTCTATGCAAAATAGCATTGGATTATTTATGCAGCCTATTTAATTCGTTTCGTGGGGAAAAAAGATCGTTTATATTAGAGGAGCACTCCGCTAACCTGCTCGTTTGTCGAACCTTATTGGTGACGAAAATCTAAATGGTTTCAGGTAGTCCATAAAAAAGGTGCGCCTATATAGCGCACGTCAACAGCCTATCTAGCTGTTAACTAACACACTATAATCTTGGTTGAATATGAAAACGTCAAAAATTACCGATATGTGCCATCCGGTTTTTATCTAAATCACGAGTTTATTATTACACGCGTGTTCTACACTTACTCATTTTCATCCTGCCTCTGATAACAAAGCTTCCTGTTGTTGCTCTATTCGTATATAAATGCTACGTACAGTGGAGCCATGTCTTCCCTCATTGTACCTCATGAACCGTTTCAGCGTTCATCTGGTGGGGTTCTATAATTGTACGCGCTGTTGAGTCGCTCTAGTGGTGCTGTTCTGCCACGTCTCGATACCATAAGCAATAGCAGTTGCAGCCTTCGATGCCTCATGGATACTTCGTCTTCCAAATCACACGGTCCTTTTTATTACTGCTGCTTTGACTGCGCTATGTTGACTAGCCCAGTTCTCTATCATCCGCCCCGTTCGTTCAACTGTCACCGGCATGTTCGCCGTAGCCATCCTCGAAGTCTTTGTTGGGACGGAAGACATCACCAGAAAGCCATCACCTACTTTCTTGTATGTCTCCCCTTTTACTCGTCTTGCTTATTCAATATGCGTCAATATATCGCCTTTTCTTGCTGCTTCATCTGGCGGATCCAAACCCCAGAGCCTCGAAAAGCCCTCACCAGGCAAGCAAGCGAGGTGTCGCAAGGAGCTAGGCGCAGCCGGGCCCAAGGCGTCTGTCTTCACCTATCCTCACTAAGCTTCTCAGTCCTTCCCTTCTTAAGCCTACGAGCTTAAACCCAATTTTTCAGACGTCCGCGAATTGGGTTAAGTCCAACTGGCCTCTCCCACGCTACATGCCTGCGAAGGGTGAAACCAGCCACGCTACACAGTTGGCTCACCATCGCTGTGACGTCTATCAGCGACCAATACAATACAATACAGATTATGAATACCTGTTCGTCTATTATACAAGTATGTACAGATACGTATCGGTCCTTTGGCGGCCTTTCCGTTGAAGCCTGTAGATGGGTCCGCGCAGTTGTCATGAGGTCTCAAGACGACACGAGTCGAAACGGTGGTGCCAGCCGTAGTGATTAGAAACGAATTCAGTAAAAAGGTACATGATGCGAAAGTTAATGGCCGCATGCAATACTTACCTTTGTGATGGTTTCGACGCCGGCATACACATCGTTTATAGGTTCGAGCTAGGACTGAATATGAAGTAGATGATCAGTCAGTTGAATTGCTAGTAAAACTCGTGCGGGTGTCTATGAATAGAGACAAATCTGAGGTACGGATTTTATTGAGTGAAATCATGGATTGTTTTTATTACTTTATTTTTGTTTGTTCTCCAAAAAAGAGAAGTTGTATACGCAAGGTTGTCATTAATCAGTTCACGCACATGCTACTTGCAGCAGGAACACCGATGTATATTTGAACCATTTGATGTTTTTTTTTTCAAATTCGCGCCATAACAGAATTTTGCTTTAGGTACAGTTTTTAAACTTTGTTTATTCGTTTTTTAGGTAGTTTTCATTTTTACAGACATAAACAAATTAGGCTATAACAGATGAAACAACCCACAATAACCAGATGGTTTAAAGTAGAGTGGAGAGCTAAAATTTAGTAGTACCAATTAAGTACCGTGAAATATCTCGAGAAATCATTTGAAGAACAATCAAGATGTTTGTATTTTCTTTCACTTTAATGTTAAATGTCGTATTCAATGATTTTTTTCAACTAATACAATTTGAAAGTGATAGATCTGTTTTTTCTTCGGTGAGCGAACATGTTTTTGGCCAAAGACTGGAAGATACATGATAAATAGTTTCAAAACTCGACATATTCGTTATGTACACTATAACGTATACGTAATTTTATATTTTTAGTGTATTTTATTCTAGTGTATGTATTTTAATTTAGTTAGAGGACTCCAGTTTGCATCACTGGAGGAAATTATCAACGACCATCGAATGAAAGTTAAGAATAAACTAGAAATAGTCTCAAAACCTTTTAGTCCCTAGCTCTCTGATGAGCTCTGCGGAGGCATGCATGTCTTAGGTAATTAAGACGAATCTTTCCTAATGAGCCGTTGTGGTAACCACTAGCGTATATGGTCACTGCTGGTTTAAACTCCACCGTTGGCAAAAGGTTACCACGTGCTCCGTAGGTCTATATTAGAGAAGCTTTAGAATAAGCCCAGCAAGATCCACGCCAGCTAGACCAAAAGGATGATTTCGAATTGTTGACACAGCAGTAACAGCCGTCAAAAAAGTTGAATAAATAAAAACAACTTATCTACAGATCTTCTCAAGATCCACAAACACTACATCCACCCGGATTAATACACGCCTCACAAAACTATCCGACAACGAGTTCGCTTCACATTTACCATACATAACAGGACGATATTTGTCTAACCAATTACACGAGCAATAGGACGGCGTTAGGGCATAGACGTTTTCTTTCTGAAATATAGGGCAAGACGCAGATAAACATCGGCTCGTCACCCTATTACTACAGAGTCAGCATAACAACACCGCCGTGGCCGTATGGAACACACGATCATATTGGCGACAACTGTATCAGCTATAAACATTTCTATTTGCGTGTGTTGTTACCATTAAATTATTTCATAACAGAAGTCATCGCCACGGAAACACGCGGGCTTACGCGGCTTTCTGCTAGTTGCTGCTCGATCTATCGTAAACAAACAAGATACAGTCGCGTTATGAGCGCTGGTACGAGATCGATTCCCAGCAGCTGTTTCGGGCTGGGCTATGACCCGATTCACTTAGAGTTTAGGCGACCCTACAAATGAGCGTTCTTACTGCGTTATTTGGGTAGCGATATATGCGCGTCAAAGAAAATCGGGCCTTCGGCGAGTGCTAAGTCAATCGCGTTGACATGCTCTTTTATCAATGCACTAATGTGCCAAGCATAATTTCCCTCTGTGTACCAGCGCTCAGGGTATTACGGGATAGTGTAGGCTGATTGGTGCTAACGATATGACATGACCAGATCCGCTGAGAAGCTCTCATTGGATCTAGGGATACCAGTTCCAATGTAGATATTGTGTAAGTAAGCTGGATGTCGATAGGCCCACCATGATTAGGGGGATTAACGGATTTACAGGAGGAGAAGAAGAAGAAGAGCATAATTATCGTTGGCCAGTAACAACATGATGTTTCGTTTATGAGCACGTTGAAGGCCAAGTGTATCTATGAAACTTGTTTAACTCGTGGTTACTTGATTAAAATCAAAATGACTTTTCTAACAAGAGGAGTTCCGACTAAAATGTACGGAACTTTTTAAGACAATGTAAACCCCCTTACTTTTCCTTGAGTGTAGGCCCTAACGAAGATATAGGACACAACTTTTTTCCGAGATAACGAGAGTTGTATATATACAAAGTTAATTAAGATTTCTAGTGGGTGGATTAATGTTGATAGAAAAAGGTGAACATTACACAAGGAGTGTCATAGAAAGCACACGTTAAGATGTCGACATAAGTTCCATCCCTGCTACAGTAACACTTACAATTATTGAAGGCAAGGGTACTCTAAGCAATGCTCACCTAGCTACAAAAACCATCCTTTCTTTCCTGTTTTCCAATCTAGAGGCGCTTATCGAGAATGCTCCAGGCAGATAGACAGGAACCTAAGCAAAAACAAACCTAGTTCTAACATGTCCGATGCCCATTGCCTTATTAACTATCGATATATTGAATATATGGTTTTGATGAACCGTCCATTGCATGGATGACGAGCGGCTAGTTGACCTAATAGGAAAACACAATTAGTAAATCTGATATCATGTAAAACTACCAGCTTTCAACATCTCTTGATTGTACGCTATGTTGGATAAATCAAGTATAATAACCGAAGAGGTCCTAGTGTTTTATACCCATGCGGAAAAACCAAAAGCTCAATTGACCATAAATTCATAAGTTCCTGTGATGTAACAACGTATGTAATTTATGATCGCACGCAAAACATGGCGTTAATATACGAACCCGGCTCAAGTGTTATACTTTATGTAATTATAATATTTTATCCATAGTACAGATAATGGTTTCGTTGTTGAGTCCCGTTGAACCTGGCAAACATAGAAGACACAAAAGTCAATACATCGACAGGCGAATTGCAGTATCAGCAGAGCAGAAGCAAATATCATTATTATCTTAAGAGCTAAAAACAAACGTCGAGAAAAGTATCGAGAAAACCGCAACGTCAACAAGCTCCATCGACTCTTTTTTGTCTCTCCCGTTTCTTCAAAAGAGACGGTGCCTTCAATTTTCAATAGACTTCAACCCTTCACCTGCTCGCCCCATCGACGTCATCTTATCGATCGCCCATCAGAGATAAATCGAGGCCTCCGATCGCGCTTATAGAAGGGGTGCGCCGCCAATAAAGACTAAAGAAACGAGAGGGTTACAAAGAAAGCTAGATATCTCTATGTAGCACACTATCTAATTCCCCTATCTCGGCACTGGCGGAGGAATGGTGTCATAACATGAAAACATTAAAATACAAGGTTTTTTCAACAAAATATATTATCGCCGCCATTATTCCGCCGCCATATCAGTCGAATCGAATGAAATGCATTTTTCGCCGCTGACATTGAGTACTGCTTGTCTTAACGTTACGTTGGTTCATTGGTCGAAAATACGTCTCCTTCAGAACTGTTGTTTTTCATGCCGTGACGTCGGAACGATATTCAGTTATATTACTGCTCTATGCGTGATTAAGATGGTCCAAGCGTTCGATAAACTTATTTAGTGTTTGATGGGAGCAAGCCAATCGCTTCCTTGCCAGTTCGCCGTTAACTTGACGGGGCGCGTTCGAATTTGGCTGTAGCGAGAGAGAGAGAGAAAGGGGGAGGGGGTCGACAAATTTCCCTGCGCCCCCACTTCTGAATCTGTATTTGTCGTTATTTGTGTTATTGAGAGCGAGCGACCGCAGCTCTCTGTGGTGGATGGCGCACGGATAGCTGCGTGCTTCACCGACATGTATACGTTACGCCAGAAATTGCCTGGCGCGTTCTGGAAAGTGTGTTTTCAATCAGTATTGGATTATGTTAATTGGCCAAATGGTCGATACGTTCTATTGCGAAACCGATTGCGCACAGTTGGTGAGATAAATTGAAAGTTAGATAAGTTACCCCTGATTAAAGTAGGTAAACGAACGAGTTATGTAGTTTGCCGTTATATTACCATTCATCTTTTGGAGCACGTTAGGTTCAACTTGAGCTGGAGCATCATTTCCTTATCACTAACACAATCGTATCTTGTATGTAAGTGTTATAAATTATTACCTAGAATAGTTTGTATATTTACCGAACCGTAGTAACAACATACATGATTATATAATTGCTAGTTATAATCAACGTTCTTGCGACTTCGATAAGGTGTCTTCCCAAAGAATTTAGCCTGTGTCTGTACACGTCTTGCCGTAACGCGATCAGGATTTTTTTTAACCGCATTCGATTAGTTCGTGACAACCAGAAAGGCTTTACTGACCTGGCCTGACAAGGAGACCTTTCGATATTCACGTACTTACAGGCTTGCGGTACAATACATATTCGATGAACGGCAAGTTTAAGCAGGTTGAATTGGGTATTAGACCAGAGTCTCGTAGCTTACAGGTAATCTTGAGCAGCAGTGATCAGTTATGTTCTGTTTCACTATAATAAATGGGTAATTACTGGCAACCCGGTAAGCTTAGATCGAAGCCCAAAGACTTCAATGTGATATCAAATCACATATTATTATTTATTTTTATTACACTTATTACTAAATTGGTTTATCTGCATAGAATGGGCATGAGATTATCGAATTTGTTAGACACGAAAGGATATGAAATATCTTTCAAACTGTTTTTTTCTTCAGAACCTGTACGATCGATCACATGAGAATTGCCCATTTTTTAATACTAGCTTTATCCGTCAGAATTACCCAAGGCAGTTTGCCTTCCTGCTGCTAGCAAAACAAAGGTTTGCTTGCCCTTTCTAGAAAAAGGTCTTTTATCATTTAGATCCTCAGTTGTCCCTTCTAAGATAGGTTTCCGTTTCAACTGTTTCGTTTTGTTCCAGAGATCTGTCAGGATAAAGGGCTGCATGTAAATAGTCCGTTAGGAACTAAGCAGATGGAACTCTGACTCTATCCACTGTCCTTTCTATTGTTATTCGATTTTTCACTTAAAAATTAAACTGTGTCCCACACCGGATTCAGAGGTAGATCATTTCTGTGTCACTTTGGTTACTAAGAGTGTTACTTCCGCTCAATCGCAGAGAAAACCTACATTAGCCGGTCGGATAGTGTCAGGCAGCGATATCGACGATATAAAAGCGTCACGAAAGTATCAGTAAAATGGCTAAGAAATGAACCTTTCAAGTTGTTTTTTTCTGCGCTCGCCTTACGCACGAACCAAACTAACTAAAGCCAAGTTTCTGTCACTAAAATTGCAATAGGGATTTATGATGTAACATGGGAACTAAAATTACGAATAAGTTGAGAAAAAAAACCAAGAAACGATAAAGTGGAATCAAAGACTGATGATTTTTATATTTATTTTTGATATACATTCAGAATAGATTTGGACATACTTTCATTTTTGTCTCGGAAGGGAGCGAATTGTTTTTATAAAGAGCTATGCATAATTTAAGTGAGTATCGAAATGATACTAGATAAACACAATGCAATCATTAAACTATGTGTCTCTATACGTATGCGTGTTTTTTTAGACTAACACAGGGTTATTCTTCGAGTTAAGTATTCGATCTTAGTTAGCGTCGGTCAATAGTGACTCTGTAATCCTAAAAACCTTCATAAATTGCGGGTTTTTCTGCTAGCTATTGTATAGTCCATCAAACCTCAAACCTTTAATCACTTCCGTGAAGCTTGCATGTGGATCTTAAGCATCACGCCTGAACGGGAGAACCCAAGATGATCTCCTGTTTTAAGGTATGCCTTCAGCGCAGCTGTATCTCGTAAAATTATTCAGACGACTGAAAGTTTTGCCAGAGTTATGTTATCCAGCAGTTTCAGCAGGAAAGCCATTGTGTGATCAACGCGCAGGGATAGGCGGGAAACCGTTGACAATTTCTGGGCTTACGTGACAAATTTTGCCGTAATAACAAACAAACAAATCAAACAGGAGGTTTTCAGATAAAGTCGAGAGTTCAACTTATTGGTGGCAAAGCTCAAAAAACGTGATAGAGGTTGTTAACTCGCAACGTTCGAATAAATTTGAGCTGAAGTCAAATAATTAATAGCGATTGAGTGAAACATAGGTAAGCAGTCTTTGTATAAATGCTCGTTGGACGTGTGAGCCAGATTACAGAGTTTCTGGCCGAAAAACGCAGAGGTCGTTGGTATAAGCCTCATACACAACATATACACATATACTGTTATTCATAAAATGAAGCGTATTCATTTAAAAATGTATGTTCTTTTTTCAGTGCTGAACAATGGTTCTAATGACCTTTAATGATTCGTTCTCTGGATCTGCAAACCAAATCCTTCTATTACTTATTACGATACCTTTGTAATAGGCTCATGGAAGAAGTTCCTTACAAGGGAATGCCCTGTAACTCTCCCTTTGTCGTGATTCTCGATGTAGTAATAGTCAAAAATCGTACTGAAACTTGCCCTCTGCGATCCAGCGGCCTCGATAACCTATTGTTTCGATTTCGTCTTCTAAATCTAATGACATTATGGCATAGCGCGGTCACGCAGAATTGTTTATATGTGACATGCTCGCTTGTAGCTTGTAGTGCGATGCTAGTGCGTTACAGATTAACGAGTCAACAGATTTCTATCTGGTCTGTTCGCCGTAAGCCCTTATCACTTGTGTCATCGTCTTCGTTAAACATCGTGTTACGTTTTTGCCGAAGTTCCTCCTAACCCGACTCTCACTTATGCCACATTCCGTACTTTGCCCTTTTCAGCAACTTAATAACCCTGACCCGCTAAGGATTCATCGATGCTTCTCAGCCGTCGTGTTTCCTCCGTGCTCTACAAGACCAGGCAAAGGTCTTCACATAATTAGCCATAGGCGTCCCAGGAGCCAATATGAAAGTAAAACCCAAGACTTGATGGGTCCTTATTGCTACACTTAGTGTTTTAAGCTTCATTCCTGGATATCAAACGATGCTGAAACAAGCCAAGGTATCGCAATCCAAAGGCGAGGTGCGCTAGCGCTTCAGTGAGAATTCCTCGCGTTTTTAGCACAGGCTGAACGACCTAGATTCTTCGTTGCACACGCGCGTGACTTCGCTCGCTAACCAGTTGTGATCCCTTGTCAAGTATGCGATCTTCTCAATTAATCTTCATGTGAAGGCGGTCGAGTATGCTGGGGTTTTTTTTATGTATTCCTGAACATGTGTATGTAAGGGTCTGTCATTTTCCGAGTTTATTCCCTTGGGCAGCAAACTTGGGTACGCGCGAGATAATGTTAGGTTGCAATACTATTCATGCTTTGCTGTGACAGCAAGAGAATAGGCCATTGAAAGGTCTTGTCGTAAGCAACATAATACCTATATTTGTACGGAGTAGCAGCTATACTGGGGCTTACTTCTACAGATAATGAAGTAAGAGGAATTATGCTTCTGTTACCAAGAGTTTTTTTACATATTGTTATTATGAAAAATAGCATCCTCATCAAACTCTACTGAACGAATGACTGACTGTTCATTAATGAACGCAAAATACTCATGGAGCGGCCAACGAAAATTCTATGCTTTTCGTCACTCTATCATATTAAATTCTATCATTATAGACGTACATCTATCATAATAAATTCGAGATTCTCGGATATTTCGAGTTTTACGTCTGATACTGCCGTTGGCATTCTTTCAGACGGCAGATTCTCAGAATCTATTTGCATTCCATGACCTCACAGTTATACACATACATACATACATATAGGGTGAGCAAAGGTCTTCTAACAGTTTGAGAGTCTATATTTTACATCTGTACTATATAGTCGTCGGACGAATTATTGCTTCGCGATTTTACGGATTATAAGAGAACATGCTGTTTCCGGCAACGGTTGCAATATATGGAGATACACATACCTACTGAGTAGTAAATGACGACGATTTTCTACTGTTTGAACTTATAAAAATCAGCTTCATTTGTGAACGTAAAATGGCGCACCCTGTAGCACTCGAAATGTTTGCAGAGCCTTAAATCTTTCAACTAGATATCCAATATTATTTTTAAGCGTTGCTTCGGACAGCTGCCCCTTCTCTAATGTAGAGGTCTGCAACATATAGGTACTATTATAAAAAATAGCTCCTCATTGTGAAATAGAACTGAGCGTTTTGCTATAGCGTTGTTTGGTCTGGCTTTTGGTCGCAATCGATTCTTTCCGTTACGTGCCCGAACACGCTTGGCCTGACGTCATTTAGAAATCATATTATTTCCTAAAGCCTAATTATGTACCGAGTTGGATTATTGGATGAGAAACAGAACACCACCGTGTATTTTAATAATAATCCACCTGCTATTATTTCAAGCATTGATTTATGGCAGTTTTCCTAGTACTGCAGAAACCTACACACACACACACACACACAGATTCCTATTTTGAATTTCTTCGTATTCCAAACAGCCAGTGAAGAAATGGTGTTCTATTTACTACTGCTAGACTGCCGGTATCGAATCCACTAGGTTCGTCACACCTTCAGGGTAACTACAGTATATGATGAAACTGACTCTAACTCAAGGTCAACTAACGTGGACCCTTCTCGTAAACGAGTCATAGTTTCTAGTCAGCTCTGCTACAGTTTCCCTGAATGATTCGTTCATAGGGAACATGGGTCGTCCAGAACATGTAGTCCAATTTTGGGTCCTAACCCAAGTTTCGATGTCCCCTTCCTCAACCTGAGAACCAGTTTGGTATTTTCTCTGTCAAGGCTGCCTTTTACCCAGTTGCATACCAAACGCATTCTACTTTTTCTCTACACTGTATACCCAAAAACAACGAAGGTATCCAGTACTGCTAACGGCTACGTGCGTGTGCGCTTCCACTACTTAGAACAAACTTGCTGCATTTAGCATCATGCTACTTATGCCTACGGAGGCATCAACGTTAAGGTGACGATTGAAGCTGCGCGTGACTCAAGCTGCTTTCGTGCTCGCTCGCTCGTGCACACGTCGCTTCACTTTCAAGCCACCCCATAGAAAGCGAAACCGTTAAGGCCTGATGTTGCTCATAACGAAACTACTGCATGCAACCTGAAGCTTTACCGGTTGTCGAGAGTAAAGGATATAACTGCGAGGCAAAGTGGTGACGTCCCCTAGAAACCTAGCTAGGTCTCGAGGATTTTGGGTTTAGAAGTTACCGTGTGTAAGTTACATAGAGGAACCTGCCAAAACCTTCAGCCAGGTCAAGCAGGTAGATACAGTACGAGTAGTTTTTCTCAAACGAAGAGACTGCTGCTTGGGGAACCATAATGTGTTTGCCCTTACAGCACGTTGCATGCGGGTTGCTCGTCGTAAGTTGGCGTAATCTGTCACCCACTTGTAGAAAAGAGTGCGGTAGCATAACGGACGTAAAATATTTCAAGAGCTAAACTAGACTGACCTCCCGATGTGTATCTCAGACACAGTGAACGAATTCTAGGCTCCGGAATCCTCAGCATGCTTCGCATCTAGTGTGTTACATCCATCGGGACATTCCATCAACTGGCAGAAAGGCAGAATTAGATCGGGTAGGAAATGAAATCGTCTTGGGGTCAGAGACTCAAAGGCGAAGTAATGCGGTGAAGGCATCACGAAGCCGGAAGTGCTACTACATACCGAGAACTACCCTCAGGGTCAGAGCAGAGTGGGCTTCCATATGAAAAGAACATGGATGACAACATTTATGCGTCTACCAAATATGCAAAATAGCATGTCGGGCCCGTTTAGACTGGAGATATGCCTTTTGAACAAACCAGACGTACTCGAGTGAATAAATGTCATATCTTTTGAAATATTAGACCTGTGGAACTTGAAATAGAGATTTTTTACTCAAAACATGGGCTGCTTAGTAAAGCAAGACCGGAAAAAGAGTATGTTCTGAAGACTAATTGTGTCTGTTAGTTTAACAACACTGCGTTGTCTGCTAGATCTGTATTCCCTCCTTTTAGTTTACATGATAGGGGCAGCGCGACTTGGATAGCTAATATGCAGTTCTTTAAGTGCGTTTCCAAAGGTATTCATAACTAACAAACATGTTGTTGCAAATCTAGAAGTGGGTAAAGATGATGACTGGAAATTAATAACCGCAAAAATAGACTTATTATTTAGGTTAATAGTTGCTTGTGTGATTGTCATACCGTTTATTAGGTCTGTTAGAGAAGCCTCAAATAAGTCTTACAAGGCCCCAGTTAGGCTCTGAATATGGGGCAAGTCTTTGATGTCTTACCTGAAAATCGGTAATTTTCAGGGCTTACTCACGAAAAGACAACCGCTGAGAATGTTAAAAAAAAAATAAATAAAAATAAGGTGTATATGATAATACACAAGGAAAATAGAGGTGTCAGAAGGTGTTACAACATTTAGTACACCTAAAATGTTCCAAAAGTTTTTTTGGACATATTGACGTCTTTATGACAAATTCACACGCTCAATAGATCTCTCGTAGGCAGGTACTAAAGTCGAAAGCTCAAATTTTCAGGGAAACTTAGTTGCTGAATTATATATACGTTGCAAGTTAAAAATGCCAAATGTGGGAACGAATAACGATATCATTAATTATCGGTTAACGTTAGTCTCGCTCTTAATACAGATGTTATTACTTTTGATATAGTCATATACCATGGTATAAGCCTTGTAGCTGTCTAGACAAAACAAATCAGCCCACAACCTATAGCGGTTGCAAGTCAACAATTGCCGTTACAAAAGAAGAAGACCGTTTCTCTCCAACACCAAGAACCTATAATAATGTACAGACAGATATTACAACCTTTTCATAGGCGGCAGGTTTAGAAATATTATTCTTCGTTTTTCCACCCGCGCCACATACAATTCCCATACGGCAAGAATTGTCACCATCTCCTTTTTTGCGGCTCGTACGAGAAAACTGTCTGCTCATCCAGCCAACTACACCATACCCGTGACTGTAATAAGTGTAGCCAAACGATATTGCCCTGCTTCTCACCTCTCCGTTTGAACCCATCTGTCTCCTTGCAGAGTTTTGCTCCTGGCGTACAACGAGGTTTGGTCCTACTTTGTCCTTCCGACCGTCGTCTTCCCGTCGTTAAACCCCACTGGCGGCCACCACCTGAATACAACTTACTATGGCGCGTTTTCCGTCTGCCACAGAGACAAACAGCGTATATCGTCCTTCTCCTGCCATTCCTGGCAAAGTTCGACCCCTGGTTACTTTTAGAATACCTTCGTCTGTCTAGCGGACACGTTGGTCATGTCGTTTCCCAAAATAACCTTTGGCTTCTTTGATATCCCAGATGTCGTTGTTGTTGATGGTGTTGTTATAATCGTCTTGCCTTGCTCTGCCTCATAGGCGTAGTGGTGTTCATGCAAGCGGCAGCGAATTTGCTGGACTTCAGAGGGAGGCCGAGAGACTGGACGGGATCAGGAAAGAAAAACCGCCCGTGGCCGTTACTAGGGTCGTCACGGAAGACCGAGCAACAGCAGCAGCGATGAATTGAACACACGACGAAAACACACAGAAGTCCCTACACGCATACACACACACACACGTCATCCAATCTCAATAGACAGTCCTATTGAAGCTGAGCTGATCCAACGAACATCGTGCCTGACTGATAGTCGCGAGTCGCGATACACAGTGATGCTCCACACACAGAATCAGAATATCTCAGCTAGAAAAACGTCGAAAATTTGATCGGCTATAAGAGAGCTGTACGACCAACTGGTCAGCTGGGGACTGCAACGGTAGCCAATTCGGTAACTTTCGTGCCACGCCGGAGGTAGCAGCTGCGGTCCAATAATGGATTCTGTCTGCTTTGATCGCTGAATCACCGGCCGACAAACTGGTAGGTGCACACGAAGTAAGGTGTCAAATACAACGAAAAAACCGGCTACTTGCATTAGCCGGTGACAACCAATGGTACCTTCTGCCACGTGTCTGCCGGTGTTGACACTACGCGGCCGGTACGTGTCTTTCGGCGTACGTATTTGTGAGGGGTCACTGGGGCATTACAGTAAGGTCAGGCAGGAATAAGCTAGGCCGCAGTGGCAAATCAGGAAAGGAAAGATTGGCTGACTGCGTGTGGCAAAAGCTGTATACTGTGCGTCGTATCGGTATCAGTTTCAATGGCGCTGTGTGCGGTGGGGCAAGGGTGCGATGGAAGGCAGTGCAAGCGAAATAGGTGGTAGCATCCTCCACGGTTAGCTGTTGTCGGCTGTAGCCACTCAACACCTCCTCACTGCGGTTTCTTTGGTAGCAGACCGAAGGGGTGTGACGTGTATTAGCCACCAAAAAACCAAACCGGGTGGAAGGAGGCAAACAGTGCCGTTGCAAGGAAGCTAGATGCAACAACCGGGTGAGAAGGGCGAAAAAGGATTAAAGACGAACGGAACTTTGCCCATTTTATGTTACAAAGAAGCTCTTTCAACAAACAGCAAACATGGCGCCACACATTAAGGTGCTTAGAATATGGCGTTCTCCGAAGTTTTCCTTGTAACACATGTGGATGGCACCTTGAAACGCTAAGGTATCAAAGACAAAGAGCTATCGAGTGGATACCTTAGAACTGTGGCCATCTCCTGAAGCAATGGAAAGATCGTACAAAAAGATGTTCATAGAGCTAGGCTACTCATCGTCTGGGTAATAAATAGTTGAGAAGGCTTCGAAAAGCTCTATTAGTTGCTTCGTTGATCGTTTTGCAGTAAAATAGCCTCATAATTTATCCCTCAAGCATGCCCCCAGAGTGAAGTCCATTCAAGCACCGGTGCGACAGCACATTAAATCTCGTATCTTTAATAACCGTTTAAAGGTAATAGAATTAGTTTATCACAGTTATACTCTCCAGTAACTGTGTGGTAAGTATACACATATGAAGATCATTTTAACAGATCTCATGGCATTCTAGTTGTCTTAAGTGTAAATGCAGTTTTATATCTGAACGATATATCTACTTATTACGATGTATTTCAGCCGCAGTTTTTAAAGTTTCAGTGGATCTCAGCAATATTTTTATATTCAACAAAAACACTGTTTAATACAACTAATACGCCCTCATTTCACCACTCTCTAATAAACCACTTACTTTTAAAGTAGTTTCGTCAGGAAAACATTACCGGCGGCAGTATCTGAGAAGGTTTCTGCCGAAACCTCTTCGGTTGGCGAAGCTGAGATCAAAAATGTGAGCTACGATTTCGGGGTAGCTAGGACCGGTCACTATGGTCATCACGGCTGGTCATAGAGATTACGGCTGTGGGTATGAATCGGCATAAATTCAGAGAAAACTTCTGATTCTATTTTGAAAAAGAACAAAGTATCACTTACGCTTATACTTTCATTGCCTAGTAGGCAAGATCTTGGAGGGTACATAGAAAAAAAACGAGATTCTCATGGGTACGAGTACCGCGGTCATCAGGGATCGCATGGCCATTGTGGCGGCCATCACCATGGCGGACAGTACCGCAGGCATCACGGGGGTCATAAGCATCATCGCGAGCACGAATCGCGCGAAGTTTCATGAGCATTGGAACAGATACGGCAAGCATCGCCGCAACCGCATTTATGGTTACGAATGCAAATGGGGCTGGAACAAGGAACATGAAGACCACGCCCGTCACGGCAGCGGGGGCATCACGAATCGCACCATGGCACTTACTACAGGGGTAGTCACTAGGGGTTGCATGAAAATTATGGAGGACACGAAGGACGCCACCACGGAGTTCATTATGCGGGCCATAGGCATCATGGTTATGGACAGGGGCACCATGGAAATCGCGAACGATATGATCATTATGGAGTGTTCTAGAGATAAATAACGATCAGATGAGGTGACGTGAGGTGAGTAGGGTATGTGGATGTCTGAGTTTGAAAGTAGGTCTCACGACCACATTTGCAGTTTTGAAAGAGCCGGGAAAAACTACGGGAAAAGAAAATAGTACAAAGTTACTTTAAAAAAAGTTTTTTCTGGTCCTTAATTAGCAGCTGGGCGTGCCGGCTCGTCCTTCTATGTTATGCAGTCTTTTGTCGATGTGCGCAGAATCCGTGAAGAAGACTGAACTGTCTATATTATACATATAGAAAAAAACATGTGATTTAATAAATATATTTATAATAATAGTGAAATGCGACGTTTCATCGTTAGACAAAGAGATTTATTATCAATAAAAAATAAAGCGCCAATTTGTAACTAACTTATTTATCGGCATATGGGTTATGCCCGCCCATGAGTACTGCTTGACGATACAGCTAAGCTTGAACTCGGCCCATTGCTTTCAGTCTATATGAGCATCACATATACAAGCGTCGCATTGACAGATCCCATTACATTCATATTATACACATTAAACTTCTTAATAGTTTTCGACGGTTTTTATTTGCACGTTGAATTTTTTCTATACCCGACATATTTTCAACTGTAACTGACGAAAAGCACACTATGCTATTTCAGGTACACTTAACCACTTAGCATATGTGTCCGTCTTTGGCTCCGCGAGCTTCCAAATCACTCCCATCATTCTATGACATCGTTCCTTGTCCTCTAGATCCACGGCCTTTACTTTGCCCTTGGAAAATTTCCAGTGAAACCCTCGACACGATGCAACCATGACTCTTTTGAGACAGCGCGTAATAAATACCAAGTATTCAGTGCGTAAAACATTATAGTACATGCAATAGCTCAACATAGTGTACCACCATATATAAGTTATCACACAACAGCGATCGTCTGCGATGAATCGAGTTCTTCCAAATTCAGTTCGATAGGAACTGCGCCGGATCGCCAGAAAAGGCTAGCAAAGTCAGCTCAGGGGCTCACTTTCGTTCTGTTCCGGGCCGCTTATGATTTGTAACTCCTGCTACAACTACCACTTTTGCCCCTATTACTATTTGTGTATTTGTGAGTCTGAGCGCGCCAACTCCTGAGCACATCTCTATATGTTGATGTACTCGAGTAATAAGAGTAAGAGATGAAATGAACGATACTGAAGCGACTGTTGCCCTTAATGTTAGCTCTTTGCCCTTCTGCCTGTTAACCCCTCAGGGCTGTTCCGCTTTTGCCCTTGCCACTGATTCCGATGATGCTAGGAGCCGTAGTCGTCACTGCCCTTGTAAAAGGAGACACGGATACTAGGAAGCACGGTTGAAGCAGTTGCGCTTCCCAGTCCAGGAGAGGCAAGTCCGGATGGACTCCCTATCTTTGCAAACATCCTTTGATCTGCTCATCAGGAGATTCGTCCTGTTTCTCTTGTGCTGTTTATCTTCATTTTCTTCTCTAGTTTGCCCCTACTTTTACTCACTCTCTCGTACAAGGATGTAATAGGACGACGAGCATGCCGATACCAACACCGACGCCACCAAGAGTCTATCGGATGCTAGAGTGCGAAGCTGGGCACGGTATAGAATGAAATTACCCGTTGGCTAACAGCGTGCTCGTACGTCAGTGCGGGAACAAACTGCATTGAAGGAAAGTCAGAGGGTTATATTAAAGAAAAGGGAGGATTTAGTGGACGGGTTGGAGAGGTTTACAGGACAACGAGGAAGTAAGGTCCAAAATCATCTGCTCGAGCGGACGATCTGTAGACAATAACCAATGTCCGTGTCCGATGCGTGCGGGGTCGTACGTTATGGTGCGAGAGCCAACGGTGTTCCTCTATACTCTTCTGTGCGTTCCAGCTCGAAATAAGATGAGATCAAAGTACTTGTCTTTATCTTTGCTTTGTATTGCATTACATTGGTACCCGTTCGATAGTCGTTCTGGTTACGCTGATGTAACCGCTGGTGATGATGGTCATCATAATAGTTTGCTTATTCGGAATTGTTGTCAGAATTAGATTGTACACCACTTCATCTGCCTGTCGCTTGCTCATTTATTAGAGCTAGTATAAACAACCCGAAACAAGCAGGATCGTATAGACGAAGACTGTCTCTCAAACGATGCTCCGGCTTTATGTAGTATAGTCGTTACGGTCAGTTGGGTACGAGAGTCAATGGCGGGATGTTGGAAGGTTTCGTCTTTGATGTAATCCCCTAATAGCTATTTAGCTTATGTGTGTACACAGAGCACCAGATAAGAGAACTGCTACACGTCGAAGGATAATTTAATAAAAATATTGAACTATTGCTTCATAATTTTC